>NC_056746.1:1121833278-1122093278 GCF_019279795.1 Protopterus annectens
CAACTAGCTGTTTTTTGTTTATCAAATGGCACACTATGTTGTAAAATCTGAAAGCAGTGTTAGTAGCGTAATTGCCTTTGATGCAGAAGGCTGTGGATTCTAGTCCCACACCATGTAGATGAAGTGCTGATATTGCATTGTCCATATGATTGTTGATTATTTGGTGCATTATAAGGGGGATAGGGGGTACTGCATTCCTGAGTATGTCCTTTGTATTTGATACCTAATGACTATGAACTTGTTGGTCATTTCCTTTTGCAATAGGTAATTTCCTATTGCAATATTATAAATTTACCAATTTTTTAATGCATTATAGGCAATTAATTCTTCAAGGAAAGCAGGCACTGAATTTGTAGATAAAACATTGGTATGTGAAGTTGTTTTGCCGGTAGCAACCTCTTCATTAGGTACGGATTTCTTTAATGTGGAATGCAGATGATTTTGCATCTGCAGAGATTGTGAGTATGCAGTAATATTGGTGGATTATAATGACAGAAGTCTTGAGTGGCCTTTTATGGTTGAAAATTTCTGAAATGGGTAGTTATTAGTTCATACATTTTGTTTCATTTCTTATTAAAAGAATGTTTAAAACTACAAATTTAAAACACTTTCTAACAAGTGGTGCTCTATTATACAAGGAATATAATTCAATGCAATCAGGAAGGTGAATCAAAGAACAAATACAAGTATGCATGGCCCTAAAAAATGTGTGCAAGGAGTCTGTTTTGAAAACAGCCCAAAAGTAAACTTAATTCTTCACTGGCCAGATGCATTTTCTATGAATGTGGGTTTTCATGCCGTTTCAATGAATATGAATTTTTTCCATTTTGGTGAATGTGAGTTTCAAGGGCAGAGAAGTTTACTGCTTATGCTAAGTCTGTTTTCATTGCGAGACTGTATTGTTTAGCAAATGGCTACCTGTGTTTGTGCTATTTTATTTCAATATCTGTAATGACTGTAGAAGCAAATAAGAGGATAGTATGCATGGTAACTGGTGAGAAATAACCAAATAATGGAGCACTGGAATGGCTGAAGACGAGGCTGCTGCTGGGGGAGGGGGTTGCTGCAGGAGTGGTTGCTCTGGGGGGCAGTCTATTACCCTGCCTAGGACCCTATTTGACTGTGATCTGGCTCTGGTATTTAAATTAGAAAATACTATGCAGAAGTAGTTGTAGTTAAAAATACCTTGTAATATAGTTATTCTTCCTATGCATTTAAATAATTTAAGGAAATGGCTGGAATGACTTTTTTGGGGAGTGACCCTGTGGGTCTGGCTCAAATAGGGGTGTTTCATGACTGTGGTGTGGATGGGGCTTAAAGGGCACCGGAGCACTACTTCACCTAGGGCGCCATTTCGGCTAAGGCCAGCCCTGCCTACACTGGTCTCTCATTTCAAGTCCTGGGAGATTATAGATCCCAGTGAAGGTTTCCATAAATGACACAGACCACTCTTGAAGTCCACTGTGATCTCCACAGTTTTAAGAGTTTTCAGCTCCAGATTATTCTGACTACACCAAAGGGCCAGCTGCTCATCCTGCTGTCTGTATGTAGCCTCATCACCATTCGTGTTGAGCCTAGTAGTGGTTGTATCGTCCACATATTTAATACGTTTGACAGAGGGGTCCTTAGAGGTGCAGTCATCAGTGTAGAGGGAGAATAGCAGTGGGGAGAGCACACATTCATGGGGGCACCCGTATTGACGGCAGGTGTGAGAGCAAGATGTAAATTTCCCCAGTTTCACCTGCTGTTTCCTATTGGTCAAAAAATTGAAGATGCAATGACAGTTGGGGGGAGGAACAGAAAGCTGGGGAGAGCTTCAAGTGAAGAAGTTCCGGAATTATTGTATTAAATGCAGAACTGAAGCCCACAAAAATAATCCTTGCCTATGTTCTGGGGTTGTTAAGATGTTGCAAGATGTAGTGCAGACCCATACTAATTGTATCATCCACTGACTGGTTCTCATGATAAGCAAACTGATGAGCGTCCAGTAAGGGAGCTATAATGGCCTTCAAGTGAGCTAACACCCGCCTCTCAAAAGTCTTCATCACCACCAATGTCAAATCAACAGGCCTGTAGTTATTCAGTCCTGTTATACTGGATTTTTTAGGGACTGGAATGATTGTGGCTTGTTTGAAGCATAAACTTCATGCAGCTCCAATTTATTAAAACATCTGAGTAAAAACAGGAGCCAGTTGATCAGTACAGATTTTTAAACAGGGTGAAACCCCATCTGGACCTTTTGCTTTCTTAGTGTGCTGTCTTTTAAAAAATCAGCACACATCCTCTTCAGAGAGAATTAATGCAAGTTGAATGTGAATATGTGTGGAAGAGAGTCATATTAGTCTGAACACTGAGAGAGCTGATGATGGTGTCATTTGTAGCCTGAGGCTTATAAAATCTGTAGTAAAAAGCATCCACGCCAACAGCCGGCTGATAATTAGCTGCCTTGCTAGGGGGATGGCTTCCTGTAGTGTGTAATGTTCTTTAGACCTTTCCACACTGAAGCAGGATCATTGACTAAAACATTTTTCAGCTTTTCAGAACAGTTCTTTTTAGCCACTTTAATTTCTTTTGTCAGTGTGTTCCTTGCCTGTTTAAAAAGTGTTCTAGCCCCTCTTCTATTGGCATCTTCCTTGGCTTGATGAAGCAGCATAAGTTTAGCAGTGAACCAGGATTTGCTGTTAAATTTTAGCCAGTTGTTAGTGGCGACACACATCTTCACAGAAGCTAACATAAGATGTTACTGTGTCTGCCAGCTCGTGCAAGTTAGCAGCAGATTTTTCAAAGACACTCCAGTCTGTGCAATCAAAGTAGACTTACAGCTTCAGCTTTATCTCAGTAGTCCACCTACTCGCAGTATTGATCATAGGATTAGCAGATTTTAACTTGATTTTATAGATAGAAAGCAAATTAGTCAAACAGTGGTCAGAAAAGCCCAAAGGTGCATGGGGATAGCATGATAGCCATGTTTTAACACTGTACAACAATGATCCAGTGTGTTCCTGTCTTTGGTAGGGCAATCTGTATGCTGGGTAAATTTGGGAAGTTCATGGCTGAGATTGCCTTATTAAAATCCCATAGAATAATCTGAAGGGAGTTTGGATAATTCTGCTCCATGCACTAAGGTGGAATATAAACACTAACCAGAATAAATGAAAATAACTCCCGAGGTGAATAAAAAGGTCTACAATTAACAAAAAATATTTCTAAGTCAGGGAAGCACATTTTAATTAACATTGTGACATCAGTACACCAACCTTCATTGATATAAAAGCGGAATCTGCCTCCCTTACTCTTCCCTGATGTCTCCAATGCTTGGTCTGCTCTGTAAAGCTGAAAGCCAGGCAGATATGATGCAGAGTCCAGAATGGATTCTTTTAGCCAGGTTTCTATGCATCACAGTACAGAAGTGAAAAATCCTTGTGAGTTTCATTGAGAAGTAACAGTTCATCCATCTTATTGCACAGAGAGCAGAGGTTCGCCAGATGTAAACTTGGGAGCGCAGTTTGAAAACCCTGATGTCTCAGCCTAACAAGTGCACCCTTTTGCGATGCCTATGTCTTCCTCTACTGCTGACAGCTGCTGCTCCTCCAGTTAGGATCTCCAGAAAATGTCTTAATTGTGAAAAATCTGTTGTTGAATTTCACAGAGTGAATTGCCGAATATTCAACAGTTCTTCACAAGTATACATAATTACAGTTGAACACCAAACAACAGGACAAGTAAGGAAAAATACTAGAGTACTTAACCAAGGCTGCCGTTTGCAGCACCATGTTATTGTTTTTTTTTTTGTAATTTTTTCTTGCCACAGATTGGAGCAGCTCGTGGTGTTGCAGTAAAACCTGTAAGTTTAGAATAGAGTGAAACTGAGATGTGGCCTTGTACATGCACACTATCTGTTTCATAGATGTTCGCTGCCAAAGGCTGATTTTGAATTATAGTTTGCTTTCATTGTGGGTATGGTGTTAAACTTTTGCTCGGCATGCAGATGCAGTAGTATTCGATTACTGAGTTGTGTCATTAATTTAACAAGGGGGGAGGTGTATAAGAAAGGATCATATTGGTGAGGACACGATGGATATTTGGGTGCTAGTTGGAGTGTTTACTATCCCTTTGATGATGGTATTTACAAAGCAAGGAAGCATTGGTTGCTCTTACTCTTGGTGATGCAGATCAGCCAGATCGTTGAAGGATAATTAAAATCACTCGGTGTGAAATTTGTTTGTATTTATTGGGATATCCATTAAGGCATTAAGAAAGTTATGGTCAAAAGTGGAGACAGAGTGAGATGCATAACTAGCTGTGAAGTGTTAGTTTACCTTGTTACATGTAACCTGGACTTCTAAGAGGGTGTTTAGAAAAGGTGATTCAGGGTGAGATTTTGAAAAATGTCATTACAGTTTGAGAAAACAGAGACATCACCATTAGAAAGGAGGGTGACATTCAAGTCAGAATGGCCTTTGGAAATTTAAATGCTATAATATTGTTTAATTGAAAATGCATATAGCTATAATTTCCTTTCATAGTAAAATGAGTACAAGCTATTGAATACATGAATTTATAGTAATAATGTGATTTCAGATCTAGAAGAGCCTGTGTTTATGTAAAATTTACGTTTTTATTAATTGTTTATATTGAGGCGTAAAAGTAAATTTAAACGTTTTGATTTTTTTCAATAAATTTCAAGATGCAGCTCCTCCTTCACATTTGGAGGTCGGTGCCTAATCTAAGGGTGTTGTAGATAATTATGCCTTCATATTCCCTGAAAAGTTCATGAAAAATGAACCATTTTGGAGGTGCAGGCTTTTATGTAAAATGACAAAAGTAGTTGCCAATTGTAATTAAAGGGCAGTCCTTTGTGAAATTGTCATTTTTGAGAGGATAAGGCCTTTTTAAAAGAGATCTTGATCAGATTCTATCTTGGGATGTTGCTTTATGGTGACTTAGTTGGATTTTTGGAAGAATTCAGTTGAATAAATTTCTGCCAAGTTTATTTCCAAGCTTCAAGTCCTGTTGACATTGGCAGTGTTTGTTTGCACTTAGAATTTGAATGTATTTTTCTTCCAACAATATTCTAACACAGTGTCAACACCATAAATGCATGTAAGCAGTCTGGACATATTGAAACCTTTATGTTAAGCTGGACAGTGCAATAAATTTAAAACTTTATATTTCAAAACTTTTTTCCAGTTGTGTCCTGTTTTGCTATGAAAGAAAAAAAAAATCCCACCTGTGGTGTTCTCAAGCACGTTGTGTTAGAGCTGAGAGTGTCTGCCACTTTCTTCCACACTGCCTGCTTAGATGATGCTTGTGTAATAGCCACCTGGACTTTTACCCTGCAGAAGTATCAGGATGAAAGGAAGCGTCTTTCCTTACCCCCACCTCTCTTGTCCATCAGTAGTTTTAAAACTGGTTGTGGCTGTTGTTCCAAAGAAGTGTGTCCTCCTATGTTTCATGACAGCCATGAATAATAAGATTATTATCCCTACACTCATTTGCTAAGCACCGCATGCTAAGTGTGATCCCCATGTTCAAATCTTCTTAAAGGGCTATGGCTGTCATAGGACAGTCACTTAAAAAGACTGAGCTATGGACTGTTATGGTTGTTCCTGCGGCCGAAGATCTAGAGTCTAATAAGCAAGTTGGGGTGCTCACTATAGTAATACTGGGTCTTCGAGATTGCTTTGGCTGCAGGAAGTACTCCTACTCACTTCCCTCAGCCTAATCTTTTGCAGACAACACCACTTTAATGTGGTAAATTAACCGAGGATACTAAGTCTTGCCACCTTTGCAGACTAGCTCTCACTGTGTGGGATTTTGCAATCTGCAGTCAATTGATTCTTCAGGGGGTCTGTATTCCTTCAGAACAAAATGTAGTGACACAGTCTGAGCAAATCATCACAAATGTTACACAGAGAGGTTTTCCTGTATATTGCCCATCAGTGCGGTACTTCTCCAGCAGATCATTTTGCCTCCCGCAAGAACAGACAGCTCTCCAAGAGAATGCCAAGTCCTCTGGCTTGGAAATGGAATGGCATGCCCTTTTCTTGGAGAGGGGTGTTTGTTTACTCCTGTATGCATTTTCTTCTCTTCTACTGTATATAAGATCACGTGGAACACAACCAAAATATTGTGGGTAACTTCCCTTTGGCCCAGACAGCCTTGGGTTTCTCTTTCTTTTTCACATGACCAGGGGGCAGTCATCACAAGTTTCCTCACAGGGTAGATCTACTCGCACAGGACTAGGGCTGTCTAATTTACTCTTATCTCCTCACCCCACCATTGAATCTTTGGGTCATAAGGTTTTAATTGCTTTTTAGTCCCCAGTTTTCTGGGGATGTGCTTTGGGTTTTGCAGGAAGCCAGAGAATCTTGTGTTGATTTTCTTCTTGGTATCAGAACAATTAACAGGACCATCTTTTAGCAAGTATTCCTACTGTTCATTCTTTGTGCAAGTTGATGAGTTCTAGTCTAGCATACTCATTTGCCAAAGCTTATTTGTTAGACATTTCAGCTCATCTGCCTGTTGATCACCACTTTACTCTAGGTTTGATAAACAGTTTATAAGAGTCATCTTTCATATTAGGCCTCCATGGAAACCCATTCCTCTTTTGTGGGACCAGAATTTTGTTTGTAAAGGTAACTCATCTTTTGAACCATCAGCTTCTTCCTGTCTTGTTGGTGGCTTAAACTTCTGCCAAGAGTCTTCTAAACTGCAGGCCCTGATGGCAGTTCCTCCTTTTCTAGGTTTTCATAGAGATGGCGTCTTTTTGAACTAATCTTACTTTTACGTGGGCACTGTCTTTGAATTGGATCATGCTTCTCCTCAAGATAGTACTGAGAAAATGTTCCATTCTTTGCATTTGTGAAAACGGTTCGTGTTATATAGACAATTCTAAAGATAGTAGAAAATCTAAGCAAGTTTTTGTTTCCTTTCAGGACAAGAACTTGGGTTTGGTAGTTTCTAAGCAAGTTGCTTCTGCATGGATTTATAAATCCATTTCTTTTTGCTATTATTTTCATGGCAAACCACATCCTACTTCAACAGGAGAAAACGACAAACCTGTGCTGTGTAAACATCTCACCAAATAGATAAACCAGAGTAAAGCAGTTCAAAAAAGTAGAATGATGAGATGACACCAGGTGCTCAGCATAAAACGAACAATCTTTTATTTTAAAACAACATAAGTGCTTTCACAGTTGTTGCTGCTTCTTCAGATGTCAGTATAAAAATGCAGTCACACACAGCAATTTATACAGAACTTCAATTAGCAAATTAACCAGTTAAACAATTATGTACTAAAAGAATACAAGCAAATGTAAAAAAATTTAAAAATAAGAAACTTAAAATCATCTAATGCACATAAGTGTATGTAACAAAGGTTTAAGGGGGACTTTATCATTAGTCCTGAACCATAATCAGCCCTTAACCTAGCTATCTACTTGCTCCCTAGGATTTCAGTGGCATTTCTAACATCACCCAACCTCTTAGTAGCTGCTACCTGTGCTATAACTTGAAACTTAAAACAATGTCTGTGTGAAGTGACCTTCACATGTTAAGAAAGAGCACTGCACTCAGTACCATTATTAATATGTCTTAAGTGATCTACTATACGATGTTCCTCATCTCACATTGCTGCAGTCCTTACTTATGGGTAGTCCGCTGTCCTCGGTCGGCCCGAATACCAAAGTATTAGGCTGACGTCGGTCATGGCGCTCAGAACTGACATCAGAGCGTCAGGGTATAAAAGCGCATGACCGACGTCATATCCTCAGTCTTTTTTGCCGCATGGTCCGATGCAGAAGCAGCATTGCGAGTGCCGTTCGGCGTTCTGAAATTTTCGAATTCTGAGTTTCAGACCGAAACCAAGTTGGGCTAAGTACCCCGTTGGGGAATATCTTTGTTTTTCTTGCCTCAGTTAATTCCGGATGTCAGAAAAAGTGAATAATTGTATTTCTTGTGGGAAACAGATACCGCATAGGGATTGTCACTCTCTTTGCATTCCTTGTTTGGGACCGGACCACGTGTAGTGGGTCGGTTTTGTGCTAGGTTTAATAAGCACTATAAAAGAAGGTTAGATTGTGCTAGGTTAGTCTTTGGTAGCGGTGTAATTATAATATGCCGCGGATCCTCCGGCCGCTTCCTAAGAAGCGCAAAGACAAATCCTTGAAACCTAGACAGGTTGATTCATCCGTTACGCCGGTCCTGCAGAAGCTACAGTAGAGCAGGGGATCCGGCTGAAGTTTCTGTTGAATCTCAGGGGGAAACTTTGATTTTGCAGGATGTGGCCTCCCAGGAGTCAGGTCAGGCTGAAGGGGCTTCTCTAGTTACTGTTCTCCTTCTATGCCTAAGGTGGTTAGGCCTTCTGCTTCTATTACTAAGGCTTCTTCTAAGGGCAGGTCTGTTTTGCCTTCCTCTGGTGTCCCTCCAGGTACTTCTGGGTCTGTGCCTAAAAGCACATGCTTAAAATGGCAGAAGATTTGATTACTTTAATTAGAGGTTCTATGCCCCCTCCTGATAAGAGGCCCAGGGTGGAGCCAGAGTTGGAAAGTTTGGATCAGGCCTCTGATGACTCAGAGTCTTCTGCTGAAGATATTCTAGATTTTCCTCCTTATTCGGATTCTGATGCAGAGGATTCCACTCCTTCTGCTTCTCCTCCAGAGGATTTTTCATTTTCAGAAACTCTGCATTCCATGAGGGAGCATTTTAAGTGGGAAGGACAGGATTTCTCTGATTCAAGGAAGAGGCTTAGGGAATTCTTGTTTTTATTACAGCATAGACCCTTGGCTATACCTCCTGTTTTGGATGTTGTTCAAGATGTTTTCTCGGAGGCTTCCCTTAATCCAGATTCTTTGCCTCCTGCCAGTTAAACCGGACAGATATTACAGGGTGCCTGAGGCTCATAAATATCTGTATAAGAGTCCTAGGGCGGACCCAGAAACTATTAGTCAGGGGCCTAAGGGTGTTAGAGCCTCTGTTGTAAAGAATCCGGTTCCTCTGGATAAGGAAGCTAGAGCTTTGGATAGATGGGGTAAGAAGGTGTATACCTCTTCTACTTTAGCAATGAGGGCTTTAAATTGCCAGTTTCATATGTTGAAGTATCAGAATTTCCTCCTTTCTCAGCTAAAATCTAAAGTGGATGCTTTGGCAGAGGGCATAGAGTGTAAAGAATTGCAGGATTTAGTACATGTCTCTGAACAGGTGGGTAAGCATTCTTTGCAGTGTGGTTTTGATGCTGTGCAGGCCTCTTCTAGGGTGGCTGCCACTGGGTCAGTTCCGCATAGGCTCGCCTGGCCTGAGGATCAGAGTGTGGCCGAGCATGTTAAAACTAGAATTCTGGATGCCCTTTACAGTCTGAAGTTTTGTTTGGTCCCCCTGTGGAGTCTGTTTTGAAGAAAATGGAAGACAAGGCTAAGTCTATGCAGACTGTTAAGGATTTTTTGCAGGTGCAACCTCCAAAGTTTAGTAGAAATTGGCCTACTAAGGGGTGGACCTACCTTCTTCTGATTCTCAATCTAGGGTAGATCTAAGCGTGGCAGGGGCAGAGCTCACAGTACATTCAGGCCTAGAACTTGGAGTTCGCCTGCACAATCTGCAGGTGAGGGCAGGGGCCAGTCCTTTCGTAAACAGGCCCAATGACCTGCATTTTCAGCTGCCAGATTCTTCTTGCCTGGCAGCTCCTTTGGGAGGAAAGTTAGCACTCTTCAAGCAAAACTGGCTTTTAGTCACCCAGGACAAATGGGTATTGGACATTATAAACCGAGGCTACAAGTTTTATTTCCATACATTGCCTCCTTTCAAAGGCATGCCAGACGTTCCTCCTCGGCAAAGGATAGAGGCTCACAAGCAGATTTCTTTACTTCTTCAAATAGGAGCTATTCAGCCAGTTCCTCTGTCAGAAGTGGGACTAGGATTTTATTCTCGCCTGTTTCTAGTACCAAAGAAAGGGAACACGTGGAGACCAGTTTTGGATTTATCTATCCTCAACACTTATCTGGACATTCCAAAGTTCAAAATGCTGACGTTACAGCAGCTTTTACCTCTGTTGGGAAAAGATCACTGGATGGTAACTCTGGATCTCAAAGAGGCTTATCTTCATGTTCCTATCAGGCCCAGTTGCAGGAGGTACCTGCGCTGGCTGGAAATTTACATTATCAGTTCTCTGCATTGCCCTTTGGCTTATCTACTGCCCAGAGTGTTCACAAAGGTTCTGGCTCCAGTGATAGCCTTTTCAGGTTAAGAGGAATACAGATTTATCCTTATTTGGACGATTGCCTGATTATTGCACAACACAAGGGAACTTCTTCATCATCTACAGTATGTGATGGTAGTGTTAAGATGCCTAGGGTATTCTGTGAACGAAACAAAGTCCAGTCTAGTACCCTCTCAGGACATGTGCTTTCTGGGTGTGAGACTGAATACAGCTTCCCAGATGGCCTTTTTGACCCCGGACAAACAAAGAAGCCTTTCTCTTTATTTCCATCAAATGTCTCTACAGTCCAGGCTGACTGCAAGGACAGTCCTTCAAGCCTTGGGGTTCATGGCATCTTGTATTCTGGTGCTTCCCAATGCCAAACTGCATATGAGGAAGCTTCAATGGTATCTCAAGAATGTATGGACACAACACTGCCAAGATCTAGACACTGTCATTCCAATAATACCTTGCATTCAGAAGGAATTTTTGTGGTGGGCTCAGGAATGTCACCTAAACAAGGGACTCTCTGTGACCCGACCAGAGGCGAGTCAGATTTTAACGGCAGATGCCTCGGACAAGGCTTGGGAGCACACCTCAATGGAAAATGGGTGCAAGACACGTGGCCTGTCAAACTTCAACATTTGCATATCAACTTGAAGGAGATGTTAGCAGTTCAATTTGCATTGATGGCTTTCAGGGATTTACTTCACCCAGGACAGATGTTGATTCAAACAGACAACACTACTGTCATGTGGTACATCAACAAGCAAGGGGGAACCCATTCGTACCCTCTTTGCAGGCAAGCAATGATTTTGTGGGAGACTGCTCTCAGTTTACAACTCAATCTTCAGGCAAGGTTTCTACCAGGAGCACAGAACTCCTTAGCAGATGTGTTGAGCAGACAAATTGTGGATCCTCACGAGTGGAAACTGGATCCTCGTGTGTTTCAAAAGTTGACAGTGTTATGGGGGACTCCAGACATAGATCTGTTCGCTTCTCCACTAAATTACCAGTTGCCAAGGTTTTGCACAAAAATGTTTCATCCCACAGCTTGGAAGGTGGATGCTCTATCATTCAGTTGGAGTGCTCTTCACGTCTATGCCTTTCCACCTCTGCCTCTCATTCCCAAGGTACTCCTGAAGGCCAGAATAGACAAGCCATCCATGATTCTGATAGCGCCGGATTGGCCTCGACAGCACTGGTACCCACTACTGAGGAGTTTAGTACGGGAGCCTCCATGGCCTCTGCCTTTGATTCCGCATCTTTTGTCTCAGGAGGGCAATCACTTCCTCAATGTCAAGATTCAGTCTCTGCATCTCACAGCCTGACATATTCTGTTCTAGACCCTGGAGGGTCTCAGCTTCCACAGCAAGTTTTGAATGTTATTTTGGAGGCCAGAAGGCCTAGTACAAGGAAAGTTTACGCAGATAAATGGAGGAGATTTTTTCTTTGGAGCAGAGCGAAGAAATTTGATGTCTCCAAGCCTGATTTAAGTGTTTCTCTTCAATATCTTACTGAGTTATTGGACAAGGGTTTGTCTTTCTCCTCGATAAAGGTTCATGCTGCAGCCATTTCGGCTCACTATGATTGTGACCCTCCTTTGTTTTCCCATCCTTTGTTTAAGCAATTTCTTAGAGGGGCAAAGAACATAAGACCCCCACGTAGAGCTCCTACTCCTGCTTGGGATTTCAATTTTGTGTTGGAAAAACTTACTCTACAACCTTTTGAGCCTGCAGCTACTGCCGAGTTAAAGTATTTATCATGGAAGACTGCTTTTTTGTTGGCCATTACCTCTGCAAGAAGGGTTTCTGAATTACAGGCCCTTATGGCAGTGGAACCTTTCCTGATTTTTCATAAGGATAGGTATCTTTGCGTACTAATCCTTCCTTTATGCCTAAAGTGGTTTCTAGTGTGGCCTTGAACCAAACTATTCATTTGCCTACTTTTTATGCAAACCCCAAAATAAAGGGAGAAGATTTTGCATACTTTGGACATTCACAGACAGTTACGTTATTATTTGAGCAGAACCAAGGGTTCAGGCAGTCTCAGCAGTTGTTTGTTTCTTTTGCTTTGGGTTCTCAGGGAAACCTGTTTCAAAACAAACTATTTCTAAATGGATTGGGTTTTGTATTTCTTTCTGTTATTCCCATCATGGTAAGGAGGTTCCGGCTGGAATCAAACCTCATTCCACTAGAGCTACTGCCACTTCTACTGCCTTTCTAAGAGGGGTAGCTACAAAAGATATTTTGGAAGCAGCCACTTGGAGTTCAGTACATACTTTTTCCAAGCATTACCACCTTCCTCTTTATTCTAAGTCTAGGGCTGGATTTGCCTCTGCTATATTACAGGGCATTTTAGCAGCCCCTAATGCTTTATGATTTTGCCATCCTCCCTTTACCTCTGCTTTGGGATTCTACCCATAAGTAAGGACTGCAGCAATGTGAGATGAGGAACATAGTACAGTTTTGTACCTACCATAAATGTAGATGTTCAAGATCCACATTGCTGCAGTCCAATTACCCTCCCTCCTTCCCTCTGTAGTTTGGCATGGTAATATGGTTTGGGTGATGGTTGTTGTTGGGCATGTTTTGGGAGGTATCCTGTTTTTGGCTGTGGCCTTTCTTTTAGGGCCTTCTGACATCTGGGGCAAGAAAAGACTGAGGATATGACGTCGGTCATGCGCTTTTATACCCTGACGCTCTGATGTCAGTTCTGAGCGCCATGACCGACGTCAGCCTAATACTTTGGTATTCGGGCCGACCGAGGACAGCGGACTACCCATAAGTAAGGACTGCAGCAATGTGGATCTTCGAACATCTACATTTATGGTAGGTACAAAACTGTACTTTCCTTCAGCTGTCATAAAACTTCGTGCAGGCAGTGTAGAACATTAAATAAACCACATGAGAAGAAGTACAAGTAGCTTGAACATCAAACACGTACTGTTTACCCTGATCTGGATGTATAAACATACCAGTAGTGTCAATATAACTGCAGCACATACAAGTATGGCATGGTCTAGTTCCTTTGTAAGTGGAACCCATTTTATTCCTAGTAATTTTACCATCTGTAAACTGTTTTGGATAACAAACTTCTTAAAGATAAAGTTAGGTTGTTCACCCACTATCTTTTTAAGATCATTATTCGTTGTTATAATGGACCAATGCTTCCTTATAATATCCGATACATACCCTGTAGTATAAGAATAAATTACCAGTACCCTGCATTTACCATCATCCAGTCTCTTGGGGTAAATAGAAGGTGGATTTGAAGAAAAGAAGGGCCTGCCTCTACCTTCTCTAACATCAGAGACTTTATTCCATACTTTTTGTACATTACACCTCTTGTAGCCCCATCCTCAAACTTATTCTGCAGGTCTTTCATTTCAGCCATAAAATTGCCTTCACTAACATTCACCCTTGAGACTCTAAGTCCTTGCCCTTGTACTATGTTATCAAATACATATTTAGGGTGCAAAGTTGTTCCTGTAACAAGGTTTCCTGTATAGTGAAGTATCCATCTGTCCATTGCTTGAAACTCTTATAAGTACATCTAAGTAACTTATTTCTACCTTGGAATACTCAGCTGTAAATCTCAGAAATGTGGTACTAGCATGGATCTCTTCTATAAACTTGACCAACTCATCTCGTGTACCCTTCCAAATCAAAAATAAATCATCCACAAAACGTCTGTAAAATAGTATTCTATGCATGTATCAACCAATATGTCTTCAGTTCCCAGATGAGCATAATGAGATTGGTGTAGCTGTTGGCACAGGATGTGCCCATTTCTACGCCATCTCTTTGCAAAAAAATAATTACCATCAAAAACAAATACATTTTTATATAAATCAAACGCAAGTAAATAATGAAATAATTCAGCCTTACTATCACTAAATATATGTTGTTCCATCAAGTACTGTACCACCCATTCGTTCCATCAAGTATTGTACCACCCATTCAAAACCTAACATATTCGATATAACTGTGAAGAGGGAATTTACATCCAAGGTTCCCAAGTACCATCCCTCTACATCAAATGTAGCTTGTGTAAATTCATAAAGATCAGTCAGAAATTGTCTAGAGTCACTCAGGATATGTGATTTGGTATTGATAAGTGGTTTAAAATGCTTTTCTAGAAAGATGGACATAGACTCTATACTCCATTTTCTACCAGAGACTATAAGTCTAAGCGGTGGATTTACAGAATCCTTGTGTAACTTGGGCAGGCCCTGTATAAAGGGAATCGAGGGATGTTGCACAAAAAAATAATCAAACTTCTATCAGCCCAAATGACATCATACAACTGAACTTGTCTTTAATACGAATTAACTTGCTGTTAACATCAAACAGTGTAATTTAACAACATAGCATTCATTTTGTCAGCATACCATGAAGAATGTAGAATCACAATAGGGCCCCCCTTATTGGCAGGGCGTACAACAATGCTCTGGTCACACATTAAATGTTCAAGTGCTAGTTTTGCTCTAACAGTCATATTAAAAAACGATGTAATGCGATCCTATCTCGCCTACATTCATAACTGATGGGCTCGGAGCCGAGAATCGGCTCCGACTCGGCTGATACACTAGCACGAAGTTTCTCATTGGCTGGGCCAACCCCCTTATCCCAGGATGCACCACGCCCAATCCCCCAAATCTCGTTTGCCGCTTCTGAAGTAACAACGTGCTCTTAGCTTAAAAATTTTAAAACCAAACAGCTATTTTAATAGCTATCTTCATCTGTACTACCCTGTGATTGGCTGTGTTTGTTTTTGGTTGTTGTGTAATTCCTTCTGTTTGGCGGGCTAGGCCCGTTTGAGTTAGAGGGTCTTTGCCCTATTTCTTGTCGAGCGTTTCAGTTAGAGCTCTTCCCTCCCTTCCCTCCTTGTGTGTTTCGAGTGCTTTGTGGGTCATGTCTGGCAAAGAAAAAGAGCATAAGCCATTGGGCTTTAAAAAATGTTCGAAATGTGGCTATAAAATGTCGTTAACAGATGGCCATGCCATCTGTGTTTATTGCTTAGAGGCTAAACACTTGCAAGAATCTTGCAGTGTTTGCCATGCCTTCTCCTCTCGTGTACTACAGGAAAGAAAAAATAAGTTGATCTTGAAAGGTGTAATAAAACCAGCCTTTGAGAAAGCTATATCTTCTTCTCCCTCTCTGAAATCGAACAAAAAGAAGTCTTCGGCTCCGACAAGTCCGTCGGAGCCGCCTGAAAAAAAGAACGAAATCTTTGTCCTCTACCTCGGCTCCACTGATCTCTGAGCCGCAGGATAGAGGATCTATGTCTGGGTCTTCTTCCTCGGCTCCATTTGTCTCGGAGCTGCAGGAGAGAAGATCCAAGTCTCTGTCTCCTTCCTCGGCTTCATTGGTCTCGGAGCCGCAGGAGAGAAGATCTAAGTCTCGATCTCCTTCCTCGGCTCCATTGGTGTCGGAGCCGCAGGATAGAGAATTCCAATCTGGGTTTTCCTTGGCTCCATTGGTCTCTGAGCCACAGGTGAGTGTTTCGGCTCCAGAGTTGGTTTTGTCAGCTCCTGAACCATCGGCGCCGAAGGGGGTCTCTGTTCTAATCGAGTCTTCCTCAGCTCCGATCCTTCTGGAGCTGATTAGGAGTCGACATTCCAGCATTGCCTCAGAGCCGGTAGAAAGAGTTTCTTGCCCCCCCGTCTGTTTCCTCCAGGTCCTCCAGGCTTTCAGACTTGGATTTAGATAGGGTGGTCCAGAGGCTCCTCCAGTTACCTGTCTTATCTAAATTATTTTCAGCTCCAGCCCAGCGGCCGGAGCCAACCATTTTGATTCCATTTCTTTCTCCTCCGACAACCCTGGTGTCATCGGAGATGGGGTTCGCGGAGTCAGGTGAGGTTCCTGAGTCGGTTCCGAGACCCACTGCTAGTCTGTCGGCACCGTCTTCAGCTCCAACCTTTTCTGTTCCTTCCAGGGGTTTTGGTTCTCAGGTGTCCTCGGCTGAGCCCGAGGGGGATTTGTCGGGGCTTCTGGTTTCAGCCCAGAGTCTCCCCCTTGGCGCCTCGGCTAGGGGGACCCCGACACGGGTCATGGTCTCGCAGGTGGGCCTTTCTTCAGATTCTGGTGGACCCGCCTTTGAGGCTATAAGGAGTGCGCTAGACAAATCTCTAGTGACTTCACTGGAATCTGCGACTCCTTCCTTAGACACGGCGACTAGAGCTTCTGGTGCCCCCCTGTCTTCGGACAGCGCGGCTCAGAGGCCTGAGGATTCCTCCATGTGTGGTCCCTCTTTTTCCGAGGAGCCTTCAGAGTCTTTGCCTGAAGAGCCCCCCAGGAAAAGTTGTGCAAGAGGAAGCACATAGACTCCCCAGATGAGTCTGTCACCTCGGACACCGACCTTGATGATGCGGAACGGTCCCCGAAGTCATTCTCTGATGATGTCTCATTTTCCGATGTCCTGGAGATCTTGAGACAGAGGAGCGACTGGCCGTCCAAAACCCCTTCCGCGGAGGAGTCAGTCTTCCTCAAGGCCTTTGGAGCCCAACCCTCTGCCTCCTGGGTGTCTCCACCCTTCGATGAATTACTGGGCCTTATTTGTCGAAGGGTGTGGGAGCACCCTGATTCTGTGGAGCCAGTTCCTTCTCGCCCCAACATATTTTTATCCGCACCCCCTGGCAAGGAGTTTCTA
Organism: Protopterus annectens; assembly: GCF_019279795.1. Lineage (NCBI taxonomy): Eukaryota > Metazoa > Chordata > Ceratodontiformes > Protopteridae > Protopterus > Protopterus annectens. Next base: position 1,121,850,125 of record NC_056746.1, read on the forward strand.
ACCAAGGGTGTCCCAGTGGATGCTATGGTGGTGGTGTCTGCCACCCAGCAGGATGTGGCAGAGGCATCTACGTCTATCCATCCTCCTAACAAGGAGTCCAGGAGCATGGATAGGTACGGGAAGCGTACCCTGACTTCAGCGACCTTTACTCTGCGGTCGCTGAATTATTTGTGTCATTTTACGAGGCTCCAAAGGGATCTCATAAAGGAGTTGGGAGATACCCTGTCGGGTAACGTGCCTGAGGCATTGACGCAGTCTGTCAACGCCCAGCTGTCTACTCTTTTGTCTATTGTTAACTCGTCCATGAGGCTTATATCGTATGCAGCCAAAGGGGTGAGTAGGGCAGCGAGTTCAGGCGTAGCCCTTTGGAGGCAAGCCAGGATGCGCTTGTGTCACTTTGCGGAGGCTTTCAAGTCTTCTTTCACAGATGCTCCATTCGACGGGTCCTCTCTCTTTGGACCCAAGGTGAAAGACACACTCACTAGATGCGAGCAGGAAGGTAAGACTTTGTCTGCTGTTCGGGCCCATTTTTTGCTCCCTTCGAGACCTTATCCCAAGATGCAGAGGGGAGGAAAGATGTGGTTCAGAAAGTCGCAAAAGTCTTTCCCTGCCTATCAGAGTGACCCCCCCTTCCAGAGGCAGAGGAGGGGGGAATTATTCTGGAAGACATTGCCCTAGAGGCGGCGGAGGCCCCCGCAACACAGGAGACTGCGAATCCTTTCGTGGTTCCTCCTTCCAGCGTCCCTGAGGGACTGCCCAACTGTGCATCTCCGGAGCCAGTCGGGGGTCGATTTTCGGAGCATCCAAGGGCCTGGGGTTCCATCATTCAGGATCAGTGGGTGCTTCGTATCATCGTCGGAGGTTACACCATTCCCTTTATCCGTCCCCCTCCACCATCAAGGAAAATCCCGGATGTGCCACCCAGTCAACAGGATCAAGCAGCCATAGAGGTCGCAAAGCTGCTCGGAAAGGGAGTCATCCAGCCAGTCCCCGCAGACCAGACCGGATTAGGAACTTAGTTATTTTTGGTGCCAAAAAGAACAGGGGACTTGAGACCCATTCTGGACCTCAGCCACCTAAACCGCTTCGTAAAGAAGTCCAAGTTCCGAATGGTCACGTGGCAATCCATTTTCCCATTGCTGGAAAAAGGAGTATGGATGTGCTCCATCGATCTCAAGGACCCCTATTATCACATCAAGATAAACAGGGCATCCAGGATACATTTACGCTTCCACCTAGGAGCCAGTCACTTCCAGTTCCGAGCCCTGCCCTTTGGTCTCACCACAGTGCCCAGGGTGTTTACCAAATGTCTGTCAGTGGTGACGGCTCACCTGAGACGTCTGGGATTCCAGGTGTTTCCGTATCTAGACAACTGGCTCCTCACCGCCCCCACCAGGCATCTTCTTATTCAAGCCGTGAGTGCTACCATCGAATTGGGACATCTATTAGGAATTACATTCAACTGGGAAAAGTCTGTATTGCTGCCATCACAGCGTGTTGCCTTTATAGGCTCAGAGCTAGACTCTGTCGAGATGCGAGCATTCCTTCCAACAGGGAGGATAAAGATACTACAGAACCAAGTCATAGCCTTACTACCCCGAAGCAAAGCCCCAGCCAGGATGGTCCTTCAGCTTTTGGGGTCGATGGCGGCTGCCATTCTTCTGGTCCCTCTGGCAAGATTGCACATGCGAATTCTCCAATGGCTCCTGTCGACCCAGTGGTCGTAACAAGATCTGCCCTTGTCTTACCCGATTCTCATTACAGATACCTGCCGGCGAGATCTTCGTTGGTGGCTCCTCTCCTCCATCCTGAACTAGGGGCGACTCTTCTGCCCCCCCCTCCCCCATTGCCACAGTGACCACGGACGCCTCCCAGATAGGGTGGGGGGGCATTATCTGGACAGGACGGTTCAAGGTACATGGCAAGATCACGAAACCCACTTACACATCAATGTTCTGGAGATGAGGGCAGTGCTTCTAGCATTGCAGACACTTCACAGCTCTCTTCCCAAGGGTACCATCGCAATCTTCTCAGACAATATGGCGGTAGTATGGTACCTGAACAAGCAGGGAGGAACCAGGTCTTATTCTCTTTGCAGAGAAGCCATGAGAGTTTGGAACTGGGTGATCGCTTCCCAGAGATTTCTAGTGGCAATGCACATTCCTGGGAAGTCCAATGTGATAGCAGACAGGCTGAGCAGAGTTATTCTGATGCCTCACGAGTGTTCCCTGAACAACCAAGTAGCGGCTCGGATCTTCTCCAAGTGGGGGTTTCCCTGTTGCAACCTTTTCGCCAGCCCCTGGAACGTGAAGTGCAGCAATTTCTTCTTTCTGCTCCCTGATTCCCCCCCAGGGGCGGGTCTCCCAGGGATGCTCTAGTCCACAATTGGCCCTCCGGTCTGCTCTACGCCTTCCCTCCGGTACCATTACTGCCAAAGGTGATTCAGAAGACGATCTGCTTGGGAAGCAACATGATTTTGATCGCACCACACTGGCCCTGCCAAGTTTGGTTTCCTTTCCTTCGGAAGTATGCAGTGAAGGATCCTTGGATTCTGTACCCAGTTCCAGACGTCCTGACTCTTCAGTCAGGTCAGGCCCATCCATCACTGCGAACTCTCAAGCTAACGGCTTGGCTGCTCCACTTCCAACCTTAGTCAGACAGCATATCCTTTCGTCTGAGGTGGTCCGGATTCTGTCTTCTTCTCACAGAGCTTCCACTAAGGAGATATATTCTATTAAATGGAAAAGGTTAGCCATTTGGGCCCAGCAGCACAACCTTGACCCTCTAACAGCCCCTGTGTCTGCAGTATTACATTTTTTGGCAACTCTTTTTAGACAGGGTTCCGCTGTCTCCACGCTTAAAGTCCAATTGGCAGCGATTTCTAATTATCATGTTGCCTTTGAGCCTTCACTCATGAGTCATAAGTTGTGTAAGGCCTTTCTTAAGGGAGCTTGGTTGCTTTGCCCCCCGGTGTCGCAACCTGTTTTGCCATGGGATTTGAATGTAGTTTTAGGAGCCTTGGCGTCTCATCCTTTCGAGCCGGCGGCCACTTGTGAGAAAAAGTTCTTATCTTGGAAGACTGCCTTCTTGGTAGCTATTACTTCAGCCAGAAGAGTTTTGGAGCTTCAAGCCCTCTCTGTTAAGCCCCCTTATCTGATCTTTCACAAGGACAGAGTATCTCTAAGACTAAACCTCTTCCGAAAGTTTCTTCTGCTCTTTGTCTGCAGCAATCTATAGAGCTACCAGTTTTCTTTCCAAAAATTTCCAACAAGGCAGAATACAGACTTCATCGGTTGGATGTGCATAGACTGCTGAGGTTTTACTTGGATAGGACACAGCAGCAGAGGAAATCAGACCAGTTGTTTGTGGCCTTTGCAGATAACAGGATTGGCAAAGCAGTAACTAAGACCACTATTGCTAGGTGGATTAGGGATTGTGTTTCATTTATTTATGCATCAACAGGAAGGGACCTTCCATTTCCAGTTAGAGAGCATTCGACTAGGGCTATGGCTACTTCAGTGGCTTTCCACACCAGACTGTCGGTGGATGAGATATGTGTAGCGGCCACTTGGGCTTCTCCACATACTTTTATTTCTCATTACAAACTGGACGTGGCCTCTAGAGGTCGGGTGTCCTTTGGTTCCACAGTGCTCAGGAGTGTCTTCAGTGAGCCTCCCAGGATCTAGGTGCTAGGGACGCTGTCCCATCAGTTATGAATGTAGGCGAGATAGGATCGCATTACATCTTTTAGTTATGTACTTACCATAACGATAGATGTATGTGATCCATCTCGCCTACATTCGTACGTACCCGCCCTCCTTCCCCCTACCTGTTGGATCTGGAGGAAACACTATTGTGCAGTTGGAGTGTATCATGTGAGCGAGTTGTGGGGCAAACAAGATCTGGGGATTTGGGCGTGGTGCATCCTGAGATATTGGGGTTGGCCCAGCCAATGAAAGACTTCGTGCTAGTGTATCGGCCGAGTCGGAGCCGAGAGCCCATCAGTTATGAATGTAGGCGAGATGGATCACATACATCTATCGTTATGGTAAGTACATAACTAAAAGTTTCCCCTTGTTTGCAGAATGATAACCCTTATAAATTTCAACAAAACATTTTTTTCAAATGCCTCAATAAGAGGATGTAAAACAGGTGTGAAAGTGCTTGGCATCCTAAAAACATACTCACTAGATGTAACTACATCATCTTTATACATATAATTTAGCATTTTCACATCAAAAATCATCTCAGTAATATCAGTACCCTGGGAGGGCACAAAAGAAAGACCTTCTGTAACAATGATAATTTTTCATTACTCAGTACTTTACTAGACAAGTTATAATCTGTGTGTGTATGTATGTATGTATGTATGTATATATATATATATATATATATATATATATATATATATATATGTATATGTGTGTATTATAAAGTGGAATTTGCCCAACAGGGTTTGAATGCTGCTCTTTTCTGTGACAATAAGGATCCATGTACCTTTGTGTCCTTGGTGCCTACTTCTGCTCACACTGGAGATGGTATGGGTAATCTCATTGGCTTGTTGGTTGAGTTAACACAGTCCTTATTGGCCAAGTGACTAGCTTATTGCAAAGAACTTAGGGCACAAGTTATGGAGGTATGTTTCATCTGATTTACATTCCTTTACTGTTGTAACCATTTCTTGCTTTTTGGTAACTGAGCATTTTTATTTCCTGTAATAGGAATGTATATGACTGTAAGGCAAAAACCTATGAACCTATATGATTGGATAGGAAATAGGAAATTCACCCCGGGGATCACTTCTTTGGCTCTGCTCGACAGGGGCACAGGCAAATAATTTTCTTGGGTGGTGAAAGCCAGGGTACCTTTTTGGCTAGGCTTATATAGGCCCTAGGGCCAATAGCCTAGTACCTACCTATGAGCCTATTAGTCAAGTGCCAGTACCTCTTTATGCTTGGTGTTTCTACAGAGTACTGATTCAACTTGCATTTGTACCTTGTCCGGCTCTGAGACCTCGGTCATCTCTCTGCAATTTTCTGGTGTATAGGTAAAGGAAAATTCAAGCTATTAGCCTTGCGTTGTTCACCAACAGCATGAACAGTTTTATTCTGGTGATTGTGCACCTCAGCAGCTATTCGTAGATGCACTGGAAATGCCAATGCCATCAGCAGCATTGGTAGAAGCCCGGTTAGTCAATATATCACAGACAGAAGGGGATGCGGAATTTGCTGACATCTGCTGAACAGAATCAGCGTGGTTAACTTTCATAGTTGACTGTTCCATAGTTTTCTCAACACCATTAACCCCTGCTGTCCTTGGCCAAGAAAACACATGTCCTTTCAAAAAATCATTTCTGTCTAGTGCATAAAAGTTTCTGTTCATAAAGACTAGCTGCATCCAAAACACTGCTAGCCAATCTATCAACCAGTTCAACAGAAAACTGCTCAAGTAAATCAGATGCAGACTTTTCAGTCTGCATAATTAAGTCTATTTCTTCCTTCAAGGCACAGTCAAGGAGTTTTGTCTTTCGGCTTTTTCCCGGTAAGGGGTCGCAACAGCGGAACTCCTGTCCACTAATGATTGGCAGTAGATTTTGTTTTACGAAACGCCGAGGTGTCAGCTTGATGCCCAACCTTCAACGAAGGCACGCCCATTTATGCACGCATGTCTTTCGAACGCTACCCAACCGCGGGGAGGACATGCAGACTCCACACAGAAGGCACTCCCAAGCCACGCCGAGAATCGAATGGGAGAGCCTTTTGCTGTGAGGTAACAACGCTACCGCCGTACCACCGCTGCATCAAGGCACAGTCAAGGAGTAATTTAATATATTTGAAACTCAATTCCAGATTGAGTTTCTGCCACTCGCCTAATAAAGTGGGATATGCACTTCCTTGTGCTGGCATCTTCAAGAGACATAGACCCCTAGGAACAACACTGAATTTAAGACACATTTCCAAATGATAGTGTCCTATTTCTGTTCGTGTTTATTATACTATGGCTGTTGTCTCTTCTGGAGCTTTTTTTTTTTTTTTTTTATAAAGGTGTTGATGCTACATCCATTTTGTCATTGCATATGTTTACTAAGCACTTTAAGTTGTATGTTTTCATCAGTGTTAAATTTATGGTCACAACATGCAGTTTGCTATAAGGGCAGAGTTTGGAGCAGGGAATATGTCCGTTTGTTTTATTTTCCATGGTTCTTTAATTATTTCATCATTTGTGGTACATTGGAAAGGTAGGTGTGTCAAATTATTATCATCAGCAATTTTGGTTGTTGAGGACCTCTGCCTTTCCTCTGAAGACCCATGGCTTGTTGTTCTATACCAGTAGTAACAGATGTGGAAGTAGAAGTGAGGGAAATGAACTAGAATTGTATGAACAGAGCCAGTGGAACACAGTAGTACCTTTTATTGGACCAATTTACGTTTTGCAATTACTCGTGTTTCATGTTTTTGGTCTAGCGAGTAGACCTTCATTGGTTGTTGGAATTGTGACTATTTTGCAGTAACTGGATGAATCTGAATACAGTTGCATGTGTGATTAGCAGTAACCATATTAGTTTGACTTCATTCCTCTCTTACCCAGTATTGTTAAATGATGGTTCTCTTGACCTGATGCTCTGTTGTTTGCCTGCAGATATATTTTTTTTAAACAAGAAACATTTTTATTAAAGTATCACTTACGGCAATCGTACATTTACATAAATGAAAACAAACCATGTTGACATAATTTTAGTTGCAAACATTAATCACTTATTATCCGTCCAATCACTGTCAGTCAAACATTACATACAGTGGATATAAAAAGTGTACACACCCCTGTTAAAATGCCAGGTATTTGTGATATAAAAAATGAGACCACAGTAAATAATTTCAAAATGTTTCCCATGTTTAATGTGACCTATAACCTATACAAGTCAATTGAAAAACAAGCAAATCTGTTAGGGGACAAAATATAAAAAATAAAAAGTACAATAAGCTGGTTGCAAAAATGTGCACACCCTTAAACTAATACTTTGTTTAAGCACCTTTTGATTTAATTACACCATTCAGTCTTATTGGGTAGAAGTCTATCAGCATGGCACATCTTGACTTGGCAATATTTTTCCACTCTTCCTTGCAAAAGCGCTCCAAATCTGTCAGATTGTGAGGACGTCTCTTGTGCACAGCCCTCTTTAGGTCACTTCACAGATTTTCTGTTGGATTTAGGTCTGGGGTCTGGCTGGGTTATTCCAATACTTTCTGGTGAAGCCATTCTTTTGTTGATTTGGATGTATGCTTGGAGTCATTGTCATGTTGAAAGGTGAAATTCCTCTTCATCTTCAGCTTTTTTGCAGATGCCTGAAGATTTTGGACCAAAAATGACTGGTATTTAGAACTGTTCATAATTCCCTACACCTTGATTAAAGCCCCAGTTCCAGCTGAAGAAAAGCAACCCCAAAGCATGATACTGTGCCACCACCATGCTTCACCATGGGGATGGTGTTCTTTTGGTGATACGAAGTGTTGTTTTTGCACCAAACGTATCTTTTTGGAATTGTAGCCAAAAAATTCAACCTCGGTCTCATCGGATCATAACACATTTCCCACATGCTTTTGGGAGTCTTGATGTATTGTTTTGCAAATTTTAGCTGGGCCTGGATGTTTTTGTGTGTAAGAAAAGGCTTCCATCTTGCAACCCTACCCCATAGTCCAGATATATGGAGAATACAGGAGATTGTTGTCACATGTAGTACACAACCAGCTCCTTCAGTGTTGCTGTAGGTCTCTTGGCAGCCTCCCTGACCAGTTTTCATCTTGTTTTTTTCATCAATTTTGGGGGATGTCCAGTTCTTTGCAATATCACTTTTGTCCCATATTTTCTTCACTTTTTGATGACTATCTTCACTGTGTTCCATGGTATATCCAATGCTGTGGGAATTTTTTTGTACCCTTCTCCTGACTGATACCTTTCAACAATGAGAGCCCTTTGATGCTTTGTAAGCTCTCTGCGAACCATGGCTTTTGCTGTAGCAGGCAACTGAGCAAATGTCAGGAAAATCCTACTAGGACAGCTGAACTTTATTTTGGGGTTAATCAGAGTCTCTTTAATTGATGGCAGGTGTGTACCCAAGAAGACTAAATGCTGTAATTAAATCAAAAGGTGCTTCAATAAGTATTAGTTTAAGGGTGTGCACACTTATGCAACCAGCTTATTGTACGTTTTTTAATTTTTATATTTTCCTCTAACAGATCTGGTTATTTTTCAATTTAATTTTACATATTATAGATCACATTAAATGTGGGAAACGTTTTAAAATTATTTATTGTGGTGTCATTTTTTTATATAAAAAAACCTGATATTTTAACAGGGGTGTGTACCCTTTTTATATCCACTGTAGCTCATTCATATCCTGCCTTCTTTTAAACCTCATTCATCCCCTTCATGTATTGTTCCCACAATTCCCATTTTTTGTATGTAATTTGCTCCTACCCTTTTCTAAAGCTCCCATTTGTAGTTGTTTTATCTCTGTTACTATCTCTACTGCTTCTGGCACAGTTGGTTTAGACTTTTATTTCTATTTTCTAGTAACTGTTTTTTTTTTTTGGCAGCCATCATAATTAGACTCAGCTAGGCCTTACTATGTCTAGGCAATTCTAATTGTGTGTAATAGCTCAAAAAAGTTTTCCTTAGTTGTCCCAATTTGCTCGCCCAGTTGCAGGGTATAGTCTGCCAACTCATGCGTGCAGATATGTTGTACAGGTACTACTAAAGCCAGAGACAATGACAAACAAATTTCCTCTGTATTCCTTTATCTCTTTAAAGCGTTTGATCTAGTCACCAAAAACTTCTCTGTCAGCTGTCTTCCCTAAGGCAATCCACACTTTATAGATACCAGTCTGTTAAATGGCTCTTCTCTTTTCCTTCTTGTCAAAACTGGTGTCTCAGGACTCCATTCTCAGTCTGTACTCCAATTTATTTACTAACAATCTACATAAATCCTCTCGACAAGCTTTCCTCATATAGCATGCTGATGATTCTGCCCACACATGCACTTCAGATAACCTCATACATCAGGGAACTACTTAAGAAGCCTTTAACTCTTGAAGGTTGGCTACAGGATAATCACCTGCTACTAAATCCCCCCCAAAATAAATTACTTCTCTTTTTTTCCAAAATCCCATATCCATGAAAAACAGCTTTAAATTTTTTCTTTAAATATTACCGTGATTGAAGTTAATTCACATACAAAACTACTTGGTTGAACAGTCTTAAATTTGATTTACATATCCACAACAGCATCAAGAAAACCCATCAAAAACAAGGGGCATCAAGAAAACCCATCTAAAACTATCCCTTCATAGAGTAAAGAAATTCCTTACAGACTCTGCCAAGGTAACTCAAGCTACTACTTACCCTCTCTCCTATATGCAGTCTCTGTCATGACCAATTTATAAGCGTCATTTAGTTCTAAACTTGAGCAGTGCTACAACAAAGTTTCCCAATTTTACTTGCTAAAAACCTTATCAGACCCACCACTGTTTAGCTCTAAAAATGCTTAACTTGCTCAAACTTCATCATGACCAGTGTTACACCACTCATCTTAACCCACAAAATTGTCTGTACCCCATTTGCCTACCTAGCAAATAGCCCCATAGTCCAAGTCTATCCATTATTGTCCCCTTTGGTCTGTCTCACACCTTCATCTTTTCAAGCCATTACTAAATGACCTCCTGATTTGGGACATAACTCTCCTAACATCCTTAACCATCTTCTTATAGTTCCCTTTAAAGCACTAAATCACTTAACCTTCTTATCCCTTTCTAATACTTCACTTTATTGTAGTACTTAAAACTGCTATATCTACTTCTAATTTAGCACACCTAAATTACCATTCCATCTCTACTTTTCCATTAACACTTGCTTATCCCTTCTAATACCTCACTCTTAATGTATTTCTTAAATTACTTCTGCCTGTTTTAAACACCACCCTTCTGCCTGTAAATTCTCAATAAAATGACGTATATTAATGTTTGTGAATAAACTGTCTTTTGTTTTTCCCGGTTAGGGGTCACCACAGAGGAACTCCGATCCGCTAATGATTGGCAGTGAATTTTTAATGTGAGTTGCCAGCACAGTGCCCAACCTTCAAGGATGGCACACCCACGCACGCATCTACCTGCATGTCTAGTGAATTCAACTGCAGGGAGGACCTGCAGACTCCGCATAGAAGACACTCCAGCCGAGAATCGAACTGGAGAGCCTCTTGCTGTGAGGCGACAATGCAAACCCCTGCACTACCACAGCTATTAATGTTAATGTTTGTGAATATCAGTACAACTTTTATTATACTGACTAGTGTGCTATGTATACACTGTAACTGCATTATACATTTTTTTATTGTAAATGTTGATTGCATTAAATTTGTTAAATTGGAGCTTTTCTACCCTGGCCTGCACTGAAAAAGGGCTCCTGTGCCCTATCTGAATTCCAGGCAAATAAATGTCAGTCAGTCAATAAATACATAAATAAATGTTTGGTATGTGAGCGATTTGAGATTACTGCATCAGACATGGCATGCAGTTCAGAGGCTAAAGTATGAAAACTGCTGACAGCATGCGTCTTTCACTTTGTTATTATAACATAGATGCGCCAGTGAGTGAAAGGATTCTTATTTTTTAAATTACATTATCCTTTGAGGGAAGCACTTAGTTGTTGTTATAAGGAGGTGGGAATGATGGCAAACACTCGCTTAAACTTAGTGCTTAAGGCTAAGGAGGTCAGGCCCTAGGGCCCTTATAAGCCTAGGCAAGTTCTACCCTTATTTCCACAATCAGCACATGTTGCCCCTGTCCAAGAGGGACACAGGTGGAACCCCCAGGGTGAATTTACAGATACCCAGCCAATCGTCCAGATTGTGTTTTGAAGTGGGCCAATGAGGTTCTCTGTTTGACATGAATTGAGAGTCTGTTCCAAAGGTTTGGTAACCTGTGGAAGACAAATCTGTCCCTCCAGCAGGTTCTGTTAATGTCATGTACCAGGTTAAGGTCTTTAAAGCGACTAACTTGTGTACCATTTGACTTACGGATATGCAGCATTTCCAGTAAATCAGGGTCAGAGATTATCTTGTATTCAAGGCAGAGATTGCCTCTGAGTAGTCTAAATGAAACAGAACAAAATGACAGTGATTTCTGACAACCCACATGGGACAGATGCTGAAGACCTTGAATTTTGCTTGTGAGGAACCTTCGTGGTCTCTCCAGTTGCTGCAGGTGGTTGGAAAGGTACATACCAAAAGAGGCTTTGTGCTCAATTATTGGCCTGATGAAGGACGAGTACAGGGAGGCAATGCCCTTACTTATGAGATGAACCTTACAGAATGCCCTTCTTACCACTGTGGAGGCATGGTGATCAAAGTTATGGTTGCTGTCAACCTGTGTGCTCATGTCTTTCACCACTGAGTGCCCTACTGATGTGGTAGTTAGCAGGAACATTGCTCTTAGTGAAAGGGATGTTAATAAATTTTTTTGCATTGAGTTTAAGGCCATGACTTTGGCACCAATCATTTGTTTGTGTAAGACCCCCTTCTAGGATGTTGACATCATTTGGAGATTCTATGACAGCTCCCAGTTTGCAGTCAACAGCAATCTTTGTCAGCCACAAACCTTTAGTTTTTTGCTTCTATTTCGGAGAAATAGATTTCAAACAGTAGAGGTCCCAGGACTGATCCATGTGGAACACCACTGGTTACAGTTCAGCTGGTGGAGGTGGATTCCCCTATTTTGACTATATAGGTTCTATCAGCGAGCCATTTAGCGGCCCTTCTTACAATATAAGGGTTGATACCTAGCTGGGTGAGTTTGTCAATGATGCCTGAGTGGGGGATAGTGTCAAACACCTTGGCTAAGTCTAGGTAGGCTCTATGCACAAATTACCCCTTGTCTAGGGCCTTGGTGACTGTCTCGAAAAAGTCCACCACGTTTAACAGGCATGATCTCCCTTTGACAAATCCAAACTGAGTAGGGTCAAGTGTTAGGAGATCACCTACATGCTTGTTGATAATGATCCGCTTCATGGCCTTGTAGATAAGGCTAGTCAGGCTAATAGGTCTTTATTTCCCTGGGTGAGTGAAAGCACCACCTTTGTGAAAGGGAATAACAGTGGCTATTTTCCATTCATCTGGGATGAAGCTGGTGCTTAGACTATGATTGAAGAGTACCCAGTGGTGTCCTAATTCTTGTTGGAGCCAATGTAGGATGCAGCCTGGGATGTTATCAGGTCCATCGCTCTCAACCTCTTACCACAAAAAAACGGACAAAGCCTCACAAATAGGAACAAATTTTAAATATTGCTCCTCTAAACTTAGAAGTTTGCTAGATTAAAAGGTCTTATGTTACCATACATTTTCTGAAGGATATGAAGTCTGAAACTCAAATGCCTGTCATTGTTTAGTGAATTCCTTCCAGCCGATTTGTCACAAAATCTAGAAAATCACAAATTTTATGACTGACAGAACAAAAATATGAGGCAAAAATCTGGACATTCTGCCAAAATCTTTACAGTTGAGAGGCATGTCAGGACCTATAGATGTATTTTTGGCCTTAGAGAGGATGTTTATGACCTGCTCTTTAGAGGTACACAGTAGGGGACAGGTGGTAGGGATCTCATGGGGTACATGAGGTGGGGACAGAGGAGTTCAATTTTCACAGAATCTTTTGGCAGACAGGTTAGCTATGTCCAGTGGTGGCTGGTGAGTTCAAATCAAATGGAGGGGGGGGGGTGCAGGGACAGCTGAATGGGTGGGGTCAATGGGAAGTGCTGCGGCCAACTAGAAAGGGGAGGAGATATGCTCAAAACCATGAAAACTGTAACTTTAATTAAATACGCTGCCCTGGGTGCCAAACCGTCATTATGATAGTCCAATCAAGACAAAATAAAGTGTAGAAGAAAAAAAATATTTCAGTTCATTGGATGCATAACTGCTTACTTAATATCTAGATGGAAACAAAAAGGTTGTGAGGCATGAAAAAATAAACTACTTTTTAAATACATTACTGGAATGCCAGTCAAAATCAAGTATAAGAAAAACAAACGGCACTCAACTCAAACCACTTTTCCTTGCACTGCAGTTCTAATTATAATTTATATTTAGCTTTATTAAAGTACCAAGTAACATGCTGGAAGTAGCAATCTCTGTGATACCCCCACTTGTAAAAATGTTTCTTATCCAAAAAAGACCTGCTGCCTGACTAGAACTATCTACTTGCTTCATGGAGAAAACATGATCAAAGTAAAAAATAAAACGCACACAAGAAACAAGCTCAAGATACATTGCTTAAAGGATTACTGCACAGGTTATGGACCACACATGATAGATTGGCATTCACTTTAGTTTATAGGTAAAACCTGCAAAGATGACTGCAAGTCTCCAACAAATGTAATGAGCTTGTTAAAATAATGTACTCCTGTCCTTTATTACAAATACTGTCATATGCATTTCAATACCCAAGGCTTATACGTTATCTAGTTATGTAAATATTCTGTGCATGGCAACAACAGAAAGGCTTTCAGTGTTGGCAGTTCTTTAACAATATGCTTATTAAAGCTTACTTGCATCTTACAATCTCAGACAAGCTTACCTGATGGTCATTAAAGCATTGGTACTTAAACACAGAGCAACAGGCAATTTCTGAATAATAAGCATAAATCAACAGTATAGACACATGACAGAAACCAGAACGTTCTGCAAAGTCAAGGACAGATGAAGAACCACAGTAGTACTTGTGTCTACCTTGGATGGGGGGATACTCTGCACACTTGCACTGCATAACTGCTCCTTGCCTTGCTTGGACACATCCAGAGTCACTACATGGGGGAGTGGGGTGCAACAAGTATATCACAATTTGAAATGTCTCTGGCTGACTGTGATGGCACTGATGCATTTGTCATACCTCTTAACCTCAGAGCAAGAAATCTGGACAAAGCCATACATAGCAGTGGGACAAGGGCCCAAAAATAAGGACAATTTTTAAATATTGCTCTTATAAACGTAGAAAGATAATAGAATAGTAGGTCTTGAATTAGTATGAATTTTCTTAAGGGTATGAAATCTGAAACTCAAATGTCTGTCATTATTTTCTAACTTCAGTCTTTAATGATTTGCTGCTAATTTGCCAAAAAAAACCCCCACAATTCTATGAAAAATGGACCAAAAATGTGATGCAAAAATATAAAATAGACACACAATACAGCTGGAAACCTGTCAAAGAAGGGACACTTTTTTTTAATATTAGTACTGCTAACTTGAGCAGCTCACAAAATAAAAGAAGCTACATGCATTTCTGAAATAAAAGTAATCTATAACTCTGATCATTACAATTATTTATCAGTTGTAAACCTTCCATGTTTTCTTCCAAAATTGCCATTTTGTGGAGGGATTATTAGGGGAAGAGCAACATTTTGAGCCAAAATTGGGGACAGTTGAGAGGTTCGGATATGCCTAATTCTATAAAGCAAATTTATTTGCAAGTACCTGTCAACCTTTTAATGCAGGAAATCTGGACAAGGCCAAATATATTGGGGAACATATAAACAGTACTAAAAATTGCTCTTGTATAAACTGAGACAGTTGATAGAATAACAGGTCTTGCTTTAGCATGCATTTTTCTGAAGGTTATGAAGTCTGAAACTCAGTGTCTGTCATTATTTAGTGACTTAATTCCTAAACGATTTGCCAGAAAACCACAAATTTTATGAGGAACAAACTGAAAATAAGCAAAAATCTGTTCATTCTGTGAAAATCTGAACAGTGGAGAGGTATAGTTCAGCTGGGGCTGTCTTTGAGTTTGCCGCTTTTCCCCCTCACAAAATCATGGTCGAATGGAGCCTCCCCCCTGCAGCCATTCCAATGAACCATTACTTGGCTATTTCACCCCATTTACCAAAAACACTAATGTGCATACTGCTTTACTTCTACAATGATCTGAATTTCATTGGAAAGTTTTATTTTGCATTTTACTGCACAAACACCAAGATATCTGCTAAACAAAGCAATGCAGTCTCACAATGAAAACAGACTTGGCATTAAAACTTTTCTGCCCTTGAAACTCACATTCATTGAAACAGCATTGAAACCCACATTTAAAGAAAATACATTTGGCTAGTGGCAGATAAAGATTAGCTTTGGGCTACTTTCAAATGATAGGCCCCTTGCACACAAAACATACATGTGTTCTGTGATGCAACTTCCCTGACTGCATTCAATTATATTTCTTGTATAATACAGTACAATTGTTAGAGGGTGTTTTAAATTTATTGTTTTGAACATTTTTCCAGTTAACAATGAAACAGAATACATGCACCGATAATGACAAAACTGCCCAATTGAGAACATTTCCATCATAAAAGTCTAAACTTCTACAATCCACCAGTATCAGTAAATATGCACAATCTCTGCAGAAGTAAAAGTCATCTAAATAATTCCACATTAAAAAGATCTGTAACTAATGAAAAGGTTGCTGCTAGCAAACAACTTTGTATTTCATTGTTTCATCTACAAATAAAATGCCTGTTGCCCTTGAGGAATAAATTGTCTATATTACATTAAAAAATGATAAGCTAGTAATATTGGAATAGGGAATGGATGGCAAATAACCGGGTTCATAGTTACTAGGTATCTTTGCCAAAGAGGATATTCTGAAGATGGCAACATCCACCCCGTTTACAACACAGTACAATATCAGCAATGCATCTACATACTGTGGGAGTAGAACCCACAGTCTTCTGCATCAAAAGCAAGTACACTACCTGTTGTGCTATTAACAATGCAAGCAATCGTGGCATAAGCAGCACTAAACATCTCTTCCCCGGCAGCTTTCAGCTCCTTGAAAAATCTACTTGACACTCAGCTGTATCTTTCAACTTTGCAGCACAAGAAATCTGGAAAAAGCCAAAATGTATTTGGGAGGGACAAAAGCCCAAAAACCAGGGACACATTTCAAACATTGTTTGTATAATCCTGGAAAGTTGCTAGAATAAAATGCTGTGTTACCACCATGCATTTCCCTGAGAAGTCTTGAACCCAGGACCCTATGCAAAACTGTCAGAGCAACATACCACTATGCCAAATCAGCTGTTTTATGAAAGAGAGGAAGACTGAAACTTAAATGGCTACCATTTAGTGAATTCAGTTCTCACCATAGCTGTCAACCTCTTAGCACAAAACACCTGGACAAAGCCAGTAATGGGAGAATACAGCCCTCAAACATATTCATTGAATTCAGTTCTCACAATAGCTCTCAACCTTAGCACAAAAAAATCTGGATGAAGCCAATAATGGAGGATTACAGTCCCAAAAATAGGGACAAATTTCAAATATTCATCTTATAAACTTAGAAAATTGCTAGAATAAAAGGTTTTGTGTTACTATATACTTTCTGAAGAATATGAAGTCTGAAATTCAAATGCCTGTCAGTTGTATTTATTTAACATTTGTTAACCAGAAAAGTCTGACTTGGAACAAAAGCCAATTTTTAGCAGAGGCCCAGGGAGAAATACTGCAGACACATCTTTGTAACATGGGAGGACACGAGAGCAAACCCACACAAACGCAGGGAAGGCATACAGACTCCACACAGAAGGCACCCCAGCCAGGAGCGGCCTTGGGTCAGCTGGTGCCCTAGGCAAAAGGGCTCCACGGCGCCCTCCCACCACACCACCCAGTGCCCCCATCCTGGTCTACCTACACCAAATAAACACTGAAAAAGTGCCCCTGCTAGAGCAGCGCCCTAGGTGGCCGCCTAGTTGGCCTATGCCTAAGGCCGGCTATGACCCCAGCCAAGAATCAAAGTAGAGCACCTCTAGCTGTGAGGCAACAATGCTACCACTGCACCATCAACTATTTAAGGAATTAAAAACTCAGAAACCACAGATTTTACGAGGAACGGAACAGAACAAAACATGAGGCAAAAATCTGCAAAAGTTTCAGAAATGGTGGTGGGTAGGGAAGTCAGGCTCTTGTTACCTGCACCCAAGGTACAGGGTTCAACCCTGAGGTATTTTCTAACCACCATCAGCAGGTATCCTGACTTCTCTCTAGCCACCAGTATAAACCAGCTGGGGCATTACACACGCACATCATCATCCATACCTCGCTTCTTCATCCTGAGTCTCCTAATGATAGAATCAATCCACAGCTTCTGCAGTCATACCTTCAGTAATGATAGAATCAATCCACAGCTTAAACCCACAGCACAGCTTCAGTAAGTTTCTGCAGTCATCCTTCAGTAATGATAGAATCAATCACAGCTTAAACCCACAGCACAGCTTCAGTAATCCTGCTATTGCACTGGAATGCACACTTCCGGTTTCTCAGCTCTTTTCTGGGAAGTTTCCAAGACTGCTGACTCTGCAGTCCGATCCCCTTCCAGTCTATGCGGTCAGCAATGCATAGACTTCTGCGGAATCAGCAGTCTGCTTCCTTCTTCCTGAATCCGGACTGGTAAGGCAGCAGTCTGGATTCACTTTGTTTGGAGGACTTGTAGGACTGTACCATTGTGATTCACAGCTGGGGGCGCTGCAGTCCTACAGTCTGATATTACGAGCCGCCACTGGCTGTCTCAGTATATGTGGTATCATTAACTACTTGTTCAGCACAATTCTGGGCCTTTTCTTTTAGGTTATGAATGTAACTAAAGAACGCCTTATGGTCCTCTTTAGTTGAGGAAGTTAATTTGGATTATTCCATATCTAGTAAGTTTTTGAATTGTCGCTTATCACCTTTGGACTGCATTGCTTAAGATCTAAGGGCCTTTCTCTCTGCTGTTTGTATGGATAGGTTCATTCCCCTCTGGGGGGACATGTCTGGCATCCTGTGGGCTAGTGGGTAGGGGGGGAATGAGTGCACCACTGCTTGGGGATTTTTTTTTTTCTTCAGATACCCTAAGAGAGACAATTGAACTCCAGCATGGAGCAATACTTTAACACTGAAGGCAACAGCTTGGAGTTTCATTTGGATTGGAATGAGGGAGAGTTGGAGTAATAGATTTATTTATTTATTTATTATGCTTAATCATTTTAAAACCTTAGAGTCATGAAAACACTGGGAAGAAGAAATGTAGGAAAACTTTATGCAATGAATTGTATATATAACAACTGTAAATTAAAAGATTAGAAATGTTCAGTATGCTACTTCTTTCTTAAGAATAGAGTCTGATGGAAAGAAAATACTGTTGTCACAGCATACAATAAGTAAAAAGGAAGTAACTAACTTCAGGGTTTGATTCCTTCAGCTTCTATTTGCATACTGTGTGACTTTAAGCAAATCATTTAACCTGCCCTTGAAAAGAGGGTTGTGCCTACTGGGTTTTACTTGGTATCTAATGTTTCAGTGTTACACAACTGTGGTGTATAGTTTTGAAATTTATGTTGCATGCTGAGATAAGCTTTAGATCTCGTATCCCTGAATTGGATAAGCATTTAACAAAAATGAACAGATTATTAACTTGATTTATCCAAATTGTCATGTAAAAATCCAATGTTATGTAGTCCTATCTCGCCTCCATTATTACGTGTGGGTTCCCGACTCGGCCGCTTAGAAAGCCTGAAAACTTGTGATTGGCATTATAACATGTGTGTTCCCGACTCGGCCGCTTAGAAAGCCTGAAAACTTGTGATTGGCTCGTGGCTAGGAGGTATCCCATGGTGCATGAGCACATTCCCCAGATCTCGTTTGCCGTGTCTTCAGTCGGAAGCTTCTTTTGGTTGTCCGTGGCTAAGTGATTCAGTTCATTATTATTACTGCTTATTAGGAGTCTTTTGCTTCTTGTGAAGTTTTGTTCTGATTGCTGACAGTCTTATTGTGATTACTGATTTGTGTTTAACCGGATTTGACTTATTGCTGTTTAAAATTTTCTTGTGCCTGTTGGCCGTTTGTGTGTGGTTCCCGTGAGTGTGTGTGTTTCTGACTAGACCGTTTAACTTAGAGGTGCTAGTTTGTTCCCTTTTTCTTTCTTCCACTAGGTTCATTTAAGTTAGAGAACCTAGTAAAATCTTTTTATTTTTGTTGTGGGTGTTAGGGCTAGATCTGCCTAAGTTACAGGATCTAGTTCCTCTCCTGTTGTGTGTGTGTGTTGTTTTTTTTCTCTACTGCCATTATATCCAAGGAACATAAAGAGCATAAACAGTCAGGGTTTAAAAAGTGTACTAAATGTTCGCAAAAAATGTCCATCACTGATGGACATAGCATCTGTGTGTAATACTTAGGGGCCATACATCTACAAGAAACTTGTCTCTTTTGTCATTCTTTTAGCCCTAGAGTACTCCAGGAATGAAAGAATAAGCTGGTTTTAAAAGGCATGTTAAAACCTTCCTTCGAGGAAGATCTAGCCAGTTATTCATCCTCTGCTAGGTTGCAGTCTTCTAGAAAGGATAAGGACAAGACGTCTAAACAGCCTTCTCCAGCCTCAACTTCTGTCTCTGAACCTCCACAGAAATTACCAAAATCGGAGTTGGTCTCTGTCTCTTTGGCTGCACAGTCTTCGGGGCCGATTAAGATTCTGGACACGGACCCTGCAGTATCAGCACCAAGTGTTTTGGTGCCGATTACTAGCAGTCCTCTTCGGAGCCGGTCTATAGACATTCCACCGGTCTCCCCTACTCTAAAATTACCTATATTGGAGAGAACAAGGTCTCCCACACTGTCCTCCAGATCCTCCAGGAGCTTATCTGAAGAAGACATCGAGAGAGTGGTGCTCAGACTCCTCATGTCGTCGGCCCTGCCAAAATATTTATCGGCTCCGACCCATTCGGTCTCGGAGCCAACTCCTGCTACTGATCCTAATCTCTTTCCTCCTCCAACTCAGATTGGTCCTTTGGAGCCGACATTGCCAGTACAGACTATAGTGGTGTCCTCGGCTCCAGCACCCCGTGTGGTTGTCTCTGAGCCAAGTTCCACTCCGACACTCTCGGCCCCGTCTGAAGTGTCTAGGGTCCGAAGCTCTTCGGTCGGCCCCGAGGGGGACACTTGGAACCAAACCTCTTTGGTGCTGAGTCTTCCTCTTGGTGCGTTGGCCCGAGTGAGCTCAGACCCTACATCGTTCTCTGAGCCGATTCCTTTGGAGCCATCAGCACCTGCGCTCTCGTTGGGGCCAGGGCGTCATTCGGAGCCGGAGGAATCGTTCTTAGTGAGGATGAGGAGCATGTTGGATAGTTCATCCGTCCCATGTAGAAGTACCTGCTATATTCCCTCAAGCGCCGATTACAGTCTCCGCATTCTCTTTCCCCCGGGATGACAGAGACCCACAGCCTCCGGACCCCCATTTGGGTGGCTCCCGATCTTCCGAGACCTCCCCAGAGGACCCCGCTGAGGAGCTCCCTCGGAAGAGATCATGTAAGAGGAAGCATGTAGACTCCCCTGACGAGTCTGTCACATCTGACACTGACCTCGATGAGTTGGAGGGATCCCCTAAGTCATACTCTGAAGATGTCTCTTTTGCAGACATTTTGGAGATCCTCAGACAGAGAGGCGGCTGGCCCACCATTACCCCATCCGATGAGGAGTCAGTGTACCTGAAGGCTTTCAGGTCTCAACCCCTCAGCTTCATGGGTGTCTCCTCCATTTGATGAATTACCGGATCTTGTGAGTCAGAAAGCATAGCAGACTCCTGATGCCATGGAATTGGTCCCCAGGAGGCCAAATAAATTTCTTTCCGCCCTAAAGACAAAGAATTTTTATCCAAGGGCATACCTGTTGATGCCATGGTGGTGGCGGCAGCCACTAAGAAGGTGCTAGCAGAGACTTCTTCTTCTATCCATCCGCCCAATAAGGAATCCCGAACGATGGATAGGTATGGGAAGCATATCTTCTCTTCAGCGGCTTTTACACTCCGATCGCTGAACTATCTATTACATTTTATGAGACTTCAGAGAGATCTCCTAAAGGAATTAGGAGATGCTCTTCAGGGTACCTCTACTGAAGCAGTCCCATCTACAGTGTTGGCTCAGTTGGCTACTCTCATATCTATTGTTAACTCCTCCATGTGGCTGATCTCGTACGCAGCTGATGGTGCCAGTAGGGTGGCGGGTTCAGGAGTCTCCTTAAGGAGACATTCCTGGATGCATCTATGCAACTTTGTTGAGCCTTTCAAGTCTACATTCACCAATGCCCCCTTAGACGGATCCTCTCTTTTTGGACCCAAGGTGAAAGATACCCTCACCAGGTGTGAACAGGAAGGAAAGACTCTCTCTGCCGTGGGAGTCCATTTTACTGTTCCTTCTAGACCTTACCCTAAAGGTCAGAAGAGCGGTAAAATGTGGTTCAAGAAATCGCAGAGACCTTTCCAGGATATACAGGGTGATTCCTCCTTCAGAAGCAGGGGAGGAGGAAATAATGGTAGACGTCATCCTAGAGGCACGGGAGGCCCACAAAATCAGGGAGGTCGTGATTCCTTTCGTGACCGTCCCTATCAGCGTTCCTGATGTGGAACCAGACTGTGCGTCTCTGGAGCTGGTCGGGGGTCGCCTGTCCTTGTACCCAGAAGCCTGGCTAAGTCTCACTCGAGACAAGTGGGTACAAGACATTAGCACCAGAGGTTATTCTATACCCTTTTCCCTTCCACCACACCCTCCCAAAATGATCCCAGATGTACCACCCAATCACAGGAATCAAGCGGCTATAGAGATAAAAAAGCTGCTGTTAAAAAGAGTCATCCAAAAGGTCCCTGCAGA
This sequence comes from Protopterus annectens, assembly GCF_019279795.1. NCBI lineage: Eukaryota > Metazoa > Chordata > Ceratodontiformes > Protopteridae > Protopterus > Protopterus annectens. The sequence goes on from NC_056746.1 coordinate 1,121,871,833, forward strand.
CCAGACAGGATTTGGAACATACTCCACGTTCTTTTTAGTTTCAAAAAGAACAGGAGACTGGAGACCCATCCTAGACCTCAGCAGGTTAAACGAGTATGTAAAGAAGTCCAAGTTCCGAATGGTCACTCTACAATCCATACTCCCTCTGTTAGGGAAAGACAGTTGGATGTGCTCAATAGATCTCCAGGATGCCTACTACCACATAATGATGGACAAAGCATCAAGGAGCTACCTGTGCTTCTGGCTGGGAGCCAATCATTACCAATTTCGGGCGCTGCCCTTTGGTCTCACCACAGCCTCCCGGGTGTTCACCAAGTACATGTCAGTAGTCACAGCTCATTTGAGGCATCAGGGAATCCAAGTCTTTCCATACCTGGACGATTGGCTCCTGACCGCCACCACCAGGCATCGTCTAATTCAGTCAAGAGATTCCACATTCAAGCTCTGTTCCCAGTTGGGAATGTTTATAAACTGGGAAAAATCCTCAACTTTGCCCACTCAGTCTATAACAGTTATAGGAGCAAACATAGACATGGTTTCTATGACAGCCAGAATACAGAATCTTGCGCAGCAAATTTACAGGATGCTTCCCCTTTGAAGTGTCAAAGCAAAGGTGGTGTTGCAGCTTCTCAGAACTATGGCGTCGACCATAACCTTGGTACCTTTAGCAAGACTACATATGAGGATACTCCAATGGCTCCTGTCATCCCAGTGGTCCTTTCAGCAGTTACCTCTACATCACCAGATTCTGATCACAGATTCTTGCAAAAACGATCTACGCTGGTGGATTCAACCAGGTCATCTTACCACAGGGACTCCTTTTGTACTGCACCAACCCATTGCTACTGTGACCACGGATGCCTCCCATATAGGGTGGGGGGGGGGGCATTATCTTGGCAAGACTGTCCAAGGCACATGGCAAGATCAGGAAGCCCATCTGCATATCAGTGTCTTAGAGATGAGAGCGGCGCTTCTAGCATTGCAAGCACTTCACGACTTTTTCCCTCTAGGGACGATAGCTATCCAGACCGACAAGATGTCGGTGGTTTGGTATCTAAACAAACAAGGGGGGGGACCAGATCATATCCCTTATGTTGAGAGGCCCTGCGAGTTTGGAATTGGGCGACTTCTTCCCAATGCTTTCTCATTGCAATGCACATCCTGGGGACTTTCAACGTGATAGCGGACAAGCTAAGCAGGGCATTATTGTTACCTCACGAATGGTCCTTGAACCAGAAAGTAGCCAGTCTGATCTTCCACAAGTGGGGACAACCCTGCTGCGATCTCTTTGCCAGCCCCATCAACACCAAATGCAGCACCTTTTTCTCCCTCATCCCCCCTCCGGAAGAGTCTCCAAGAGATGCACTAGTCCACGATTGGCCCCCGGGACTCCTTTATGCTTTTCCTCCTTTTCCACTCATTCCCAAGGTCATACAGAAAGCAATGTTGTTGAGAAGCAAAATGATCCTCATCACTCCTTAGTGGCCTCATCAGATTTGGTTCCCCTTTCTTGAGCCTCACCTGTTCGACTATCCATGGACTCTGGACCCAGTGCCAGACCTCCTGACACACATGTCCGGTTCTCTTCACCCCAGTCTCCACACTCTCAAACTGACAGCATGGCTGCTCCAGTTCCGTCACTAGTCAGGCTTCATGATATGTCTCCAGCTGTAACCCATATTATTACCTCTTCTCACAAGCCTTCGACTAGAAAATTGTGTCACAGTAAATGGAAGAGATTTTCTATATGGGTACACAATACAGAAGTTGATCAATTTACAGCTCCCATTACTATTGTTTTAGAGTTCCTTTCAGAACTTTTTTTACCAGGGTTCAGCGGCTGCTACTCTCCGAGTTCAGCTAGCAGCAATATCTAATTTTCATGCGGGGATTAATGATTCCAGTCTTGTGTCACAAACTGTGCAAATCTTTTTTTAGGGGTTCCATGATGTTAAGACCTCCTGTTCAAGACCCTATTCCTCCCTGGGATCTGAATCTAGTCCTGTCTAGACTTACTTTGCCACCCTTTGAACCAGCCCATAGTGTTCAGTTGAAATTCCTGTCTTGGAAGACGAGTTTCTGAACTACAAGCCCTATCAGTTAAACCTCCATATTTAATTTTTCACAAAGACAGGGTTTCTCCCCGGACCAATCTTTCTTTTATTCCTAAAGTCTGTTCTCAATTTCACTTAACCCAAACAACTGAATTGCCAGTGTTCTTCCCTAATCACACCAGTAAAGCAGAGTATGCATTCCATCAATAGGATGTGCATCGATAACTGCGTTTCTATATCCACAGGACCAAAGGATTTAGAAAATCAGAACAGCTGTTCGTTTCTTTTGCTGAGGCGAGAATGGGTTTGCCAGTCTCCGAGGTCACACTATCGAACTGGATCTCTAGTTGTATTTCCTTTATTTACACTTCTCAGGGAAAGGAGTCACCCTTTAAAGTCAAAGCGCATTCCACCAGGTCGTTCTCTACTTCTGCTGCCTTCCAAGCCAGGACACCTATTGATAATATATGTGCAGCAGCAACATGGGCTACCCCTCATACCTTCATTCCCATTATATATTGGATTTAACTTCCAGGGGTAGAGCCTTGTTTGGTTCCACGGTACTCAGGAGCATTTTCCAGTGAGCCACCCATTCAAGAAGCTAGGGACGCTGTCCCACACGTAATAATGGAGGCGAGATAGGACTACATAACCTAAAGAAGTTATGTACTCACCATAACATTCCATGTATGTAGTCCATCTCGCCGAACATTATTACGAACCCACCCACCAGCCCCCTTCCTGGAGGATCTGGAAACAGTTTTTTGTTCCTTTTCTACAGTGGTTTATACCATAAAGAGCGCCTCTATTACAGTTTATTCTTTTGGATCTGTGTCCTTTTTCCTGTCTTATTCTGATAGACTAGTAGCAAACAAGATCTGGGGAATGTGCTCATGCACCATGGGATACCTCCCAGCCACGAGCCAATCAGAAGTTTTCAGGCTTTCTAAGTGGCTGAGTCGGAGCTGAGGATTGGCTCCGAACCCACACCTAATAATGTTCGGCGAGATGGACTACATACATGGAATGTTATGGTGAGTACATAACTTCTTTTTCTTGTGATCTTGCTTAAAAAAATTCATGTTCTATAGCATTTTAGTTTTGTTACCCATATAACCTGGAGGTACAGTCCTTTGCACTGTTCCAGTCCATTGTCTCCCTTTTTTCTGTCTAATTGTGATTTTGAATAAGTTGTTTGTTGTAAGGTATGACATGGGGGGTACAATTTGTGTAGTTAGTAGTACTCTTTTAACTGATTGTTTACGCTTAACTGTTATAAAATCCTAACTGATTTAACATTCTGGATTAATATTTCTTTCCTCTTTAGGTACACAATGACGAAATCCAGTGCTGTCTTATTTATTTTGTTCTTTTCATTAGTCTTCAGATTGGAGAAACCGGTAAGAATCTGTGTGGTTTATGTTTTTGATGGAGAAAGTTGAATGATGAGCATGTTGCTTGTTTTTGCATAGCAGATCTTAGCTAGCTTGTATTTGCTGCACAGACCTTGTGTGTATTGTCAGTAGGCCCTTACTGAAGGTGGAGTTCATTCAGTTCTTTGTTCATTTGACTGCTTTAAGGAATAGTAGCTGAATTGCAACTGGAAATTGATTTGAGACTACTGTTAAAATGTGTAAAATACTTATCTAATTACTGATTTAATTAATTAATTAATTAATTAATTAATTAATTAATTAATTAACTGCTGCTCTTGGTTATGTTAATCCTGCTAGACATGGCTCGTAGTTACAGGAGCACTGGTGTTCAGTTTGACTATGGAAAATTTGGCCTGACATAAATTCCTCAATACTCTTTGATAAGTACTGTGGATCTTTTACATCTACCTGCACTCCCACTCACTTCGGTAAATATGACCTTGGCTTAATGTGACGTAATGTTACACTTGAAAAATGCTGCCTCAGAAGTCCAGTGCCTCTTCTTATGCTGCCCTTCAGTGCTGATATTTGAACAAAATAAATCTATGCAGCTAATGTGGGAATAGAACCTACAGTCTTGTGATCTTCCCAACATCATAGGCACGTTTGTCAACTGCTGAGTCAGTGACACTGGCAGGAGTGTCAGTGTGGCCCTTGCCTATGCTCCTGGGCTTCGAATGTACACTTGGATACGGCCTAGACATGCTTCTTACATGTGATGAGGATGAAAAGCAGTGACACTGTATCTGAGTTTGCTCTTTTTTTTTGTAGTAAAATCTGGATCCGAAAAGCATATATTCAGTCCTATCAATCTCCATTGAGGACCACCATTTTTCAGTTTTCAGGCACCTGTCAGGTATCGTGGGGACTTGCACTCGCGAGTGATGACATTGCCTGCATTGATCTATTGGGTTTCTATTAAGACTTGAAGTTTTGACCCACAGTGAATCTTAGTGCTGTTAGCTTTGTGTAGAGCCTCTGTGGCTACTTGTCATTGTTCACATTTGGTGTGACTGTAAACAGACTAAATTTACTCGCCCCAGAGCATTCATGTCTGTAGCTAGTACCTAAAATAGACTTCATTTTCCGTGTTTTAAATGCCCCTGCTTTCCTTAGCCTAGGATGAACCTGTGGGTTAAAGTGGCATTAAACTGCTTTGTGCAAGATCACAATTTAATGTGGCTTGTGTTGTTAAATGTCAGTGTTCTGTGCGGTGATGTAAACAAGCATGTTTTCAATGTAGTAGACTTCTCTCTGGTACTGCGGTAGCATTGTCGCCTCACAGTAAGACGTTGTCCTGTTCAATTCCCAGTTAGTGTGGAGACATGCGTAAATGGGCATGCCTTCATTGAAAGTTGTGCATCAGGGCTGGCAACTCGGCACTTAAAAATCCACTGCCAATCATTAGCGGACCGGAGTTCCGCTATGGCGACCACTAACTGGGAAAAGCAGATGACACAACAAGACTTCTCTCTGGTGCTACCAGACTGATGCTAATCCTTGTAGGGGGACTCTTGGAACAATAAATAGTGAGTTGCTTGTTAACTGGTAGTATCCATGGTTCAGCTTGCTTGTTTCTGAGCAGTTTAATATTCCCTGTTAAATGTTCCCTCTCTTAGGCTGCTGTTCGCCACTTAAAAGTTGCTCCTTTGCATCCATTAGATGCTTGGTTGTGCTGCCTTTTGTGAGTACTTAACAAATTGTCTGACTCGTGGGACAGAGCCTAGATGGCCAACTGAGAGCAGTGAATTTTGATAGCTCCATAAACTACTATAATATAGGAACATTTTATTATTTTCAGGTTTAAGACATCAGAAATCTATAGATAAACTACTAAACCCCATAAATATCAATTTTGGTGGAGATATACAAAAATGTTTCCTTTCAAGTAACTTGGAGATATATTGAGTCACTGAATATGAACAACTCAAGGAATTATCATCTAGATGCTGCTTTGAAAAAAGAGCTGCAATTGATATCTACCCTACAGGAAACTATCTTTGAAGATGGATGGCTTTAAAAATGACTTAGAAAACCTCAAATTGAATTCTCAAAAACAATTATAGCAACACCATACAAACATAACAAATATACATACTTCTCTAAATGACATTGAAGGGAGACTCAAAGAGGAAGAATTCCAGAAAGAATTTCTGCTTAAACAGAATACATGGCTACTTAACAAAACAGATGACTTAGAAAACAGGGAAAGGAGAAACAACATAAGGATCTTTGGTCTTCCTGAAAACACTGAAGGAGAAGACATTATGTCATTCTTAACCTGGATTCCTGAATTTTTAGACTTAAAAGAGGGATTTTCATTTGGAATTGAAGGGGGCATAGAGCACTGAGGAAACCTGCTTCTAACTCAACAAATACTCCACCTAGATCCATAGTTATAAAATGTCTTTCATTTCTGGACAAGGAACTAATATTAAAATCTGCTTGGAGAAAATCACCCCTAAAATACAATCAAAGCCTGATGAGGTTTGACAATGATTATTCTTCCAGAATACTAGAAGAAAGGAAAAAAGTCTGGCCAGTAATAAAACTGTTGAAACAAAACAACATTAAAGCACAGTTGGCCTTTCCAGCCAAGATGAAAATACTTTTTGCCAGTGAGATGAGAACCTTTAATGACTTAGAAGAAGCTACTATATTCATCAAAAACAACAACCGTCTATCCCAGAAGAAATGGAATGGATGGCCCTTACTATTAAAAGAATAAAAGAAACAAATCCTTGGACTGATGCTAATAAGAAACAAAAAACTGATGCCAAGATAGCTGTCCCAAAAAATAACTCTTACAACTACATCTCTCAAAGTATCAACTGATGTGGTACATCACTTGTCATCTGTTTGTATTTAGAAAAAGGATGGTTTCTTAAACAACTGAGAAACAGTAATGCTTTATTCAGAATGTTCAAAGAGCCCAGTAATTCTTCACAAGCAAAGGTAGGTTAAGATGGGTTACTATTTACATTATATATAAGTCAAACAAAGCAACATGTAATATAAACATAGAAGTTTCTATTCCCCTACTTGAACTCAGTGAATACTTTATCATGTTCATTTTTCATTGTTTTTACTTATAATAATTTAAGTAATTAACTAATTCAACAAGGTACCATTCATCAGAGTTCAGACTCAAATGTAACAAATTAACATCATATATAATAGCAGTAACAGTAGAGTGTTTTGCAAAAAAAATGCTGTCATGGAGACTGATGCCTTCTTCAGTTAAAGTATGATTTAGAAATGTCATGTATATCCTGGTTGAATAATAGTAGCAAGCTCTTAGTACAAATGCTGTTTGATCAATCCTGATATGGTGTGCGTGGATGCAGCCGTGTATGGCAGCTAGTACAAATGTCATTATTAGTCTGTCTAAACATAAAAAAATTCCACCAAGGCACAAGAAATACTGAAAAACTTCTAAAGGTGTCAAGGGATACGAAGACCACCAGCCAAGTGACAGCGAAGGCTGTTTATTCAACCAAAACAGACGTTCCACAAGCACATTGCTGCTGTTTCTGCTGTGGTGAAAATGGAAGTTTCTGCTTCTGGGAATCAGCCTACCTGTCTGAGGCTGTCCAGGATTGTGTCTAAGCCTTTGGTTCATTTTAAGTTGGCTTCAAGTCAGCCTCTTTCATTCCACATCTGATGAAGTTTGTGATGAATGAAAACTTATTGTATTTGTGAAGTGTTAATGTGCTTGTGGAGCATCTGTTTTGGTTGAATAAACACCCTTCACTGTCACTTGGCTGGTGGTCTGCATATCCCTTGGCACCTTTTGCAGTGTTTCTGTCTAAACATAGTTAATATCAGTTATGGCAGTTATCACAGCTTCGAACACTGTTTGACTAAGCCTGACCTGGTGTGTGTGTGGATGTAGCTGTGTCTGGCAGCTGTTGTATGTTGCTGTTTTCATGTCCAGGAAGCTGTGGGTGCGACTTATGATCGAGGTTTACTGATGCTTGTGTATTAGGAAGAGACATTTGGTGTTTTAGCCTGGATCCAGGGGAAGGGGGTGGATAAAACTGTGATTTGGGATATTTTGGCAGAGAATAGTTTGTTTATACATCTGCTGAGTGAGAGGTGTGAAGGCTGGAAGAATGTGTTATCTCTTGTGGCGGCTTGTTGGGAGGTTTATTTTTTTTTTATCTATTTGCTCTCTGTTCTTTTCCTGGCTGCTGCCTCGCTGAAAGGGAGGGAATTTAGGCTTGAAGTTGCAGTGAAGTGAAGCTTTGCTTCTGGTGCATCGCGAGCCTCTGGTATGCAGTACACAGATACACTAACAGAAACAGATGCTCCCAGGTTGCTATGGTAATGGAGACAGAGTGATGATAGTGCTTAATGACTCTGAGGAGCCTCTGAGATGATTCTCGGCAATGATTTTGGTTTAAAAAAAAAAAAAAAAAAAAATATATATATATATATATATATATATATATATATATAAATAAATAAAATAAAAGGCCTGTTTTAAACCACATGTACACATATTGATAGTCTCCCAACACTTCATTTAGCTCAAGTCGATTCTTGATAAAAAAACAAAAAAAAAAACAAAAAAAAATAATAAGTGCAATATTTAAAATGTATTTTGGTCCAAACACATTAAGGGCTTACATAAGAGTGGAAGTCTGAGTTATTGTGAAAGACCAAGAAGAGCACTTGGTCTTGTGCAGAACCCTTTGCAGTCGTCTGGGAGGTGAGCTTGCTTGGACGTGTTGGGCATATAGCTGATTCTAGGGGTGTTTGGGGTTGCCAGGAAGTGCTATTGAGTCATTGGATTTCCTTTGTGGACATATCTGTGGGAATGGAAGGTGTGAGTGGCTCATTGGCAGAGTGGCCACTGCATAGAACAGGCTGGTAAAATGGAACAGGACATATATTGTTTTGGATATTTTAAGAACTGCCTGGAAACACACCACATGAACAAGTGAATGGTATTCTGGCAAAACTGGATGGGTGTTGTTGCCCGTGCTTGAAGTACTGATATGTGTGTATGTTGTTGTTGTGTCTTTCAGCTTTTCCCAGTTAGGGTCGCCATAGCAGAACTCCGGTCCGCTAATGATTGGCAGTAGATTTTTACGTGCCGAGTTGCTGGCCCTGACGCACAACCTTCAACGAAGGTACACCCATTCACGCATGTCTCCACACAGAAGCTGAGAATTGAACAGGACGTCTTACTGTGAGGCGACAATGCTACCGCAGCACCACCACCACAGTCAACTATGTGTTTATGTAAGGATGGAAATATACTTACAACAAATAAGAAACTAGAAGGGTCTCATAATTTAAAGTCTGTGGACTATATAAACATGCTTGGAAGGAGCTAATAATAAGATTAAGCATTACAAGTTGTGGTCTCTCAAATAACTAAGCAACAGCCAACAAAAAAAAACACACAATGGTTATGTAATGTCTGATTTTAGTAAATCTAGACATAAAATATATAATCGTCATGTAAGATGAAGCAGTCTGCTGAATTTAGATATTAAAGACAGGATTTAATAAAATGGGCTTGTCTTAACTTGTCATAAATGACTCACTACATTAAACATCAAAGAGAAGCATGATGATTTTCTTATATAAGTAAATATCCGTAACAAGTCATGTCATGAAACAATAGAAGCCTGAACTTGAAATGTCACAGAATGTAACAATCATATTCTGAACAAATAGTACTAAATTGACAATAGACACTCAGTTTAATAACATGGGAGTGTGTATAATAAAACTACTGTTTTAGCGTGTCATAAATGACATATACTATAATGAACATCAAGGGGAAGCATGATGATTTTCTCATATATGTAAATGTACATAAGTCATATAATTGCTTTAACTTGAATTGTGGTTTTGTAACCCATATTGATCATACATAATACTTAAGCTGTTACCAAGGTAACTAATGTTTTATACATGACATCAAACTGACAAAGTTGTTCAAGGGAAACAATAGAAGCCTAAACTAGGAATGTCACAGAATGTAACAATCACATTCTGAGCAAATAGTATTAAATTGTCAATAATCATGCAGTTTAACCTTTGATGATTATACAAAATAGAATGTTGCCATTTAAATCTAAAAACGTTCAGTATATGCCATAAAATGGCAGTTTATGAATATGGAAAGGAAACTTGTAGCAATTAATCACAGTAAGTGAATTTGTTGTTTTTAGCCTATAATTTCACTCATTTTATAATAAAAAATGGTAGATATGAAAATCCTTATGTGTAGGAAATGGGAGGGAAGAGGGATGCACTGATAATTAAAATGCACCAACTTTCACCAATGTTCACATAAAACAAACTTGATTCTTTAAGTTAGCAACAAACAGTGATTACTTAAATTCTGGCAAACAATGAAATATAACTTCTGATGTATCCAGTAAAATACATTGTATTATAAACATTAGGTATAAGTGTTATTACCATCTATTTATATTAAGTAATACGTTTTGAAAGACTTCATCAATAAGGGGTGAATATGTTAAATAACTGTGTGCTATAATCTTTTACTGAGGTTTTATATATATATATATATATATATATATATATATATATATATAACATCCTACTTTACTATGATTGAATTGCTTGTCATCTAACTTTCATGTAAATATTAATTGCTTGTACAATAAGTAGACATTTATATTGTATTAGAATTCTGTCTAATCTACAATAGTACTATATCTGTTCAGAATAATATAAATATTGCTTATTCCTATTACAAATATTTTCCATATGATTCAATTTATGGAGCTCAGATATTCTGGATTGTCAAGGTATGAGTGATAATCTGATGGATTTAGGCTTATCCATCAGATAAGGAATGATTTTCATTCCATGGCTAGTGCGGATCTTAGTTTTGTTAACATTTATTAATTTAAATTTATTTCACAAAAACATTTTTAGTATGCCTGATCAAAACATTACTTTTTTGGTAAACGCTCAAGCTCAAACGTATAAAACTGATCATTTCCTTTAAAACCTCAAACATATAATTTATAGTTATCAGAGGAAAATATTTAGTAGTCACAATAAAACAAAAAAATGCATAGTCTAAATAACCTAAGATGGATTTAACTTCATTATCTTTAAATACCAATGGCTTAAACAATCCTAGCAAGAGATCAAATCTACTGAAATATTTAAAATTGAACAAAGCACAAATTGTCTTCCTTCAAGAAACTAATTTCAAAACAAATGACAATTACAAATGGAATCCTAATATTGGCGCAATCCACGTATAAGACACAGACAAAAGGGGTAACAATTTTATGGAAAACAAATGTGATTAACCCAGAAATCATTTATAAGTATGAAGATAAAAAAGGCCTTAGGGCATTAGTAATAGCTAAATATAATAACAGAATATGGACCTTAGCCAATTTGTACTGGTTCCCAGGCATTGGAACAGGAACTGTTAAAAAACACTTGGATTTCATTTCCAATAATTATAAAGGCAACTTGATATTAGGAGGAGATTTTAACTGTATATTTGATATTTCTGAAACTATAAATAAAAGACCGCTGCATACATCTGCTGTGTCAAAAGCTTTAAAGGACAACCATACTTACAGACTCAAAAAAACATGTTTATTTCATCATGGTTTGGTGTTTCCTACATTTTAACACCACTCTGGGACTATTTAGAGCTTTTTAGATATTTTTATACGCAATTTCTGACACTGACCACATGGAGCTGGCATCTTGAAATAATTCTGACTGTTTAGTCTGCCTCTAAGTATCCCAGAATGCATTGTTTGTCTCCAAAAAATTGCATCAGATCTGCCACATTTTCCCTAAAGCTCCTGTCAATCCACTGATTTTGCAGGCATTCACTGCTGTTATAGTCACCTACTTCTGGTTAAAATGTTATCCTTTTTCAATTACTACTTCAAACACAAGCAGTGCAAACGCTACAGAACAGAATTGAAAAGTGCCTTTTATTGCTCTTTCTTCTTAGAAATGCTAACTTGATTTCTTTTGTGAAAGCTGAAATCTAGTTCTTCAAGGTATCTTCCCTCCCATTTCATACCTACCTTCTCTAGCTGTCAAAGAGCTAAGGGTAATTTGACCCATTATCTGTATGTGATTGACAGCTCACAGCAGGTGACCAGACTAATGTACTATTTTCTTGTCAGTCTTTCCTTCCTTACAGTGGGAGATTTTTTTTTTTTGTTGCACTCCTCCTGTCAAATTTAGAACCAAGCTCCATAACACTGGGAATACTCACTGTTTTGGAAAGCATCAAACTCCCACTTATTTTTTCTTCCTGTTTGGTTAAATAGCTAACAAATGATAAACTATAAACGCAAAATATTTCACAGACTTGCATGACAGCACCCACATGCTTTTTTAAGTGGTAATTTAAGAAAATTACGGTATTGCATACTTTTTGTTATCTGATGTAGTATTGTCGATTAATTGTGACAGACATCTGCTTCTTATCTAAAAACATGCAATTAATGTCTATGCATGGTCATTGCAAATTTATGCTGTTTAGTTTTTGCAGCTGTTAATGTATTTCTGCCTATACTTTGTCACATATCGGTAGGGCTCTTCAGAAAAGTGATTATAGTTTGACATTTTTGCTAGGTTGAGTGGGTTGGGCAAGGCAGCTGTGACATCACAATGTGGGAGGTCCACTGGCTCTTCTATACAGCATGCAAATCAGGGGGGATTACATCACTTTGGGGGAGGAAATGCCCCAGTAGCTAGAGCAAGAGCTCTGGCAGATGTGACTTCATCATTTCAGAGCCAGCTAGAGGTTTTTCAACTTGGTTTTCAAAGTGAAAGTAAAATGGTATGGAAAGGTAGAAAGCCTAACAGGGAAAACAATTGAATGGATTAGTTTTTAAAGCTGCATGGGTGATTTTTCGAGGCTGTATCGAACAGGTATGAAAAGAGACAGCAGGTTGAGCAGTCTGCTTTAATATCCCATTGGTGTTCTTTAAACAAGTGGGTAGAATCATTTCATCTTGTAGATACTTTCAAATTTAAAGAAGATGCATCTTTGTTGTTTTCCCATCAAGATCACAGATTTAGTACCCAAACTAGAATAGATAAAATATTTGCTGCCCGTGACTTACACTCTAAAATCATTAATTTCTCAATCACTCCCTGCCCCTTTTCAGCCCACAATTCATTGATACTAAAACTTCAAAATGGGTACAAACCATAAACTTCAAAATAGGTACAAACCATTAATCTTTAACTCCAGAATTCCAGCATATGTAATGAAAATTAAAGAGTTCAACCCCTGGTTATTATCTGAATTACAGTTCTTCTTAGATATTAATTACACCATAGAGATAAATAAATGATATGCGACTCATTAAAAGCTTACATATATGGTAAAACCTTAACTTGGTATAAAAAAATCGGAGAATGGGATTTTGAATTATTAGATCTACAATCCAAACTTTTGTCAGTAAAAGATGAAACAATCAAAATCATTTGGAGATTAAAAAGAAAGTAGAAGTATTAAACAATAAATGCAATGAAATTCTAACACATAAAACTAGTTTAGCTTTAGAAAAACTAAAAATTTAATACCTTGGCCACTTCTCCCAAATATCTACATAATTTATCCACAAGAATCAAAATACAATCAAAAGCTAATAACATTAAAATTATCTTCCATGAAAAGAAAGGGAAAAATGTCTCTGATATAGGTGACATTCTTGATGCCTATAGAAATCACTATATGGAACATTTCCAAAAAAATATATACATATCGATCAATTAAATCTAGATGAAAAATGTTCTAATATAAAAAAAACAGAAAAATTAAAACTAGATCTGCAAGCATCCATATCCTACAAAGAAAGTACAGGTACAATAAAAGAGGGTAAAAATAATGAAGCTTCAGGTGTAGATGACATAATTATGGAAACATATAAATTTTTTCCTTCAAAGATACTATCCCTCTTCCTTAAAACTCTATTAGAAATTCAGTCACAAGCTTTAATACCACCCTCTTGGATATATTCCTTAATCACACCAATCCTAAAGGAAAACAAATCCCCAAACCTCTGTACCTCATATAGACCTGTATCATTAAATAATGGCTATAAGATATTTATGACAATATTAACTAACAGAATGAAAATGCCACTATCCAAAACAATAAATAATGATCAGACTGGATTTATATATCATAGACGCACACGACATTATTAAAATGATCATTTCTCTTATAGGTATGTTAATAAAGAAAATAAAGAAACACTCATAATTGGCTTAGATATAGAGAAAGCATTTGATTCCCTAAGTTGGGACTATTTATTCAAAATTCGAATTTCCTGCATCCTTTGCTCATCTCTAAAGAATATATACAAAAATAGTTTAGCGTATGTCAAGTTAGGTCCTTTTACTTCTGAATCTATATATATAACAAAAGGCACTAAACAAGGATGTCCCATGTCACTGATTCCATTTGCTCTGGCTATTGAAATATTGGCAGATTCAATTTTTAACAATATAAAAATCAAAGGAATAGATGTTTATGAACAATACAGTTGTAAAGTAATTATATTTGCTGATGACATATTACTAACATTATTTAATACAAAAGAGACATTACAAGAATTAGATATATTAATTGACAAATTTCACATGACTTCAGGACTCCATTTCAATAAATCAAAATCAAAATTTTTATTTTTAAATAAAAAAAACTGCAGACTAAGGGGTATCACATCACAGGGAAACAAGAATCTACCTTAAAATATCTAGGAAATGAGTTATGCAAGGATAATAATGAATTAGTCTGAAAAAGCTACAGTATCATCATCAATACAATTAAATTTTCTGTGGAAAAATGGAACAAAATAATATTAACATTTGAAGATACACTACAGTTAATAAAAATGGTTTTACTGTCCAAGATCCTATATATATAGCCTTGACAATACAACTGTTACCAGAAAAGAAAATACTTAAAGAAATCACTTCATGCCTAATAATTCTCAAAAGAAACAGAATAGCTTTAATACAGCATATCAGACCATAGAAACAGGGAGGATTAAACTTTCCTGATATAGAAACATATGTAAAAACATATGTAAAGGCATCTATCTGAAACAATCTCAGTTTGGACAAGTCCAAATTTCTCTGCAATTGGAAAGAATTGCTAACTGTAATACCAATAAATGAATTTGATTTACAAAATAAATTCAAGTAACAGATCAACAATTTGCCATGGCACATATTATGTATTAGTATGCAATATAACATAACTAAACCCACTAAAACTTGTATGATTAATTATTACATTGACTCATTTAGGAAAATTATTAATGCAAATATAGATTTAAAAATCTGGTTTGATCTTTTAACACCATTTATTGTCACAAAGAACTTTCCACATAAAATATATAGAGAAGTTATTAATTCCTGGGAACAGAAAGAATGTGTTTGTTGGCTCTAATGTAACAAAGAACTAAAGGTTTTAGATATGCAAGTAATAAAAACAACATACAGAATTCCACAGCAGGGCTGGCTAACTTTATATACAGAGTATTCTGTCATATTCGCAAGGTTTGAGTAGAATAATTAACAGTTCTTCATTTAAAGAAATACCTAAATTTATGAAATACATATATGAAATCATATATGATGACTTTGACATGGGAAACAGTATTTCAAAGTTTTACAAAATATTGATAAACTATAAAACAACACCCAAAACCTCATATTGGAAATATATAACAAAAGGACACTCAATAAAGTTAACTGAAGTTATTAAAACAAATATCTTATTATCGATAAAAATATGCATCCTTTACACAATACTGGAAAGTTTTTAATTGGAAATGCTTGCACAGAGCATTCTTAACCCCAGATAGAATCAGTTAAATTAGTTCTTCCATAAAGGGAATATGTTGGAGATGTGAGCAAGTACACAGTGCAGATTGGCACCACATTTTCTTTGATTGTGTTAAAAGTAAAGCCATTTTGGAATGGTGTTAATAACTTTCTACAAGCTTTATTTAATGAATCATTTTATTTAACTAAAGCTCTTGTATTATTAAATGTGAACAAAGGTCCTCATTTGAATAGGTCAAACATGTATCTAATATGGGCTGTACTTGTAATTTCAAGGAAGTGTATAAGAAGAAGATGGAATACTAACATAATACCAACTTTGGAAGACTTCCACAGCCTACTGAAGACCACAGCATTATTGGAAATTAAAATTAAAGAACTAAGAATTTATCCAAAGCCATTTATCAACAACCCTTGGAGAAAAGTATTATCGTTGATTCGTTGATTGACACTATACAATAATTGATCAGAGACTCTGATAATGGATTGGATATAGTTATAAATTAAATGTATACATTAAGATCTGTTATAGTGTCACTCTGATGTAAGCAGAGTACATACTTATTTGTTATGCATAAATACTATGGAATTAATTCAAATGTATTTGAAAAATAAAAAAAAATGGTCTTGACTCATTTCTAGGTTGGAGGGCACATTTTTTCCCTTTGTGAAAGGATTGATTGTTTTATGCAGTTGGGCTTTCTGAGTCATGTCGCTGTCCAGTAAATATTTGAAATGTGCTGTTAAAAAAAGAAGTCTTGTTTAGCTTGTGTTGCTTCTTCTCACTGCATGCTGGTTCTGATGGTGATTGTGAGTCATATATTAGGTTTAATTAAAGCACAAGGACACCTTAAAAGAGGTTTGAATTTGTACATTTAAAACTACAGTTCATGTTTAGTAATAATAAATGTGCAATAATAGTAATAGTGGTAGTAACAGCTAAGGAAACTAAAGGGAGAGGTAGCAGAAGTAGGTATCTGGGAGGAGAGGATGCATATGGATCTTTCTGGTTTTAAAGATGAAATAGCCTGAATGCTAACACTGAATGTTAACAACAGCCACCAAAAAGGGTGAGGAAAATCTTAACCCCACCCCCACCCCAGACAATGATTTTTAGATAAATTGTAAACATCACTGGGAAATTTTGAAGTTGCTAAGCTAACTGTTTAAGATCAGCTGCTATAGGATATTATTTAAGTTCCATTAGAAGGTTTGTCCAGCAGCTTTACATAGCCCCCACTTAAAGGACAGATATGTTTAAAATATATAAAAGTAGTTTAAGATGTGAAGGAAATATCTGCCCTTTCTGCTATTTATTCAAGAAATGCCAGTTTGAATTTGGGTTGGGGGGGGGGGGGTGCTGTTCTCATCATTAGATCTGGTAGTATGCTCTGTTAACTTTTAGACCCTTGTCGTACATGCCAGTTCTGTACTGTTGTAGTTCACATACTTTGGGGACTGGAGAAGTTCACATACTTTGGGGACTGGAGAAGCATGTTTGATTGTAAAGTAAATGTTTTAAACTGGACTTCACTGGGAAGATGGTTGATTCTGTTTAGAGATGTGCTTTTGTAGTACATTGCATGCCTTTACTGCTGCTGCATTGGTCTCAGTCAGAATACATACATGTCATTATTAAAAGGCATCCTGATTTGTGTGCTTTATAATAACTTTCTAATTCTCAAGGGTGAAGCTGGAATTGTGGTTGTCAGCCAGACTCGCCTAGTATAAGGAATGAGCAAAGTCTTTTGTTTAGAAACTCAGAATCTCTTGGTATTGAAGTTAAATGCCCTAGGTTATTCAGTGTGTATTATGTCCTAGTTAGTAGTCGATACAAGACTGTTCTGCACTCTCCTACTGTGAAAGACTTGTGTTGTACCCATCTCTGTTTTACCTGTCCAATCTCCTTCAAATCCTTAAAGTAGTACTCAGTCTTTCTCAGTACCCCTTGTTGAAGATATGCTGCACTTAAAATTCTTTGAGGATCCCCATTTATTGCCAAGGTCCATTTAGATTTAGTTTATTTCTCTGTTCTCTGGAGTTGTGCATGCCGATTGAAAGTTATCAGTAGTCATCCCCTTTGCAAAACATGTCAAAAGTTAACAACTGTTTCAGACCTTAACACTTTAGACTATGGCTAATCTTCATCCAGTGGACAAAATTCTAGAAAGTCTTGATTACAGCCCCATCTTTATTTTGGGATTGGCACTTTCTTTGTTACTCCTTGCAAAGATTCAGACTTGACGAGACTTTCATGTGTTGCTTGCATACCCATTGCTAAAATTATTTTAATACTCAAACTTGAATGTGGCCTTCCTTTTCTCATTATGCATTCAGCCCACATTACTCACAGAATGCAGACTTCTGAGAATAAAATCTACAGACCTCTAGATACACCAGTGAATTTGCTAAAAAAAACTCCAAATGGCTTTCTGTGCCTAATAGGGCCATTTTCTTCTAAGTACTCTGATTTACAAGAGAAAACACAGTCACTGCCCCTTTAAGAGTGAAACTACAAGACAACCCTTATATATTCAGAAGTACACAGGACAGGAGTTTCATTCTGTTATGTCTTCCATTTAAAACTGCTGTATATGAGACAACCTTCTGTAGACTGGGAACTGCTATCTGGAAACACCTACCTACATATTGTCAAAAATCTAGAAACCATTAAAAGCTTCAAAGATGCACTTAAAAAGCATCTGTTTATTGAATCTACCAGCAACTTCTGCAATGACAGCCTGTTAATGTGGCATCTTGTACACAAGTTGTTTTTGCACTTGCACTTTTAAAGTTTGTCCTGTTTGTTGCATTTACCTGTTGTGGCTACACACTCAAGTACGCTAGCCTGTGTTAGATATTTATTGCATTTTCCTGCTGTTTGTTGCAAAAAAAGAAAAAAACAAAAAAAATATCCTTGTTTCCCGTTTCTCCTGACCTAAAGTAGTCCAAATACAGGCTTTGTTGTATTCAGGACTTTTGGAAAGTTCCTGCATTGCCCATTTCCTTTCTTGGATAAAGGGAGGATTCTTTTTTCACCAGTGGCAGTGGGGAGCTTAAAGCAGCCTGTCTGTCCCTGGAGGAGTGTTGCCAGCACAAGAATCTGGTAGTCTATTGGCCATTTTGGGCCTATTTCTAACTATTTCATGTCCCTCTGTATAAAACCGCTTTGCTGCTTTGCACAATTTTGCGCATAGTGCAGCATCGGGCAGCTCCGCTTAATTGGGTTTAAACCATTCTCGGTTCCACAAAGTCTGCTCTTCACTTTTTCCCTTAGAACTGATCTAGTTCTCATAATAAACATCCTATTCCTACTCTAAAGCCTGGCACTTGCTCACTAAAGCAATTATATAAGTCAGCACTAAAAAATTAAAAGCACTACACCCTCACAAACTCCCCTTGAGTACCTTGTTCCCCATTGGCCCTTTTTTCAATTATAAAGGAATTCCCAATACTATTCTAGCATGTCCAAAGGTCAGTTGTCAATCTCCTCTCCGGTCCAGCTGGTGAATCTGGGAATCTTGTGGCAATGTTACAACTGCCTCATGTACACAGACAACCCACTCCTCCTCCCAACAAATTCCAACACATGTGAGAGATGCAACCATATAGCCAAACTGGAGGCTAAGCTCACTCAACTCAGTACTGGTGTAACCAATCAGGAGGAGAAGGAAACCACACTCACTACAATTCCAGTCTCACATAGACCTACCACGACAGCAAACCAAACACATAAACACACAAAAACATACTCGGAGGCTCTAAATAAAAATCTGCCTAAGCAGCAGAGACCTCCAAAGCAGACACCCAAGCAACCGCTACCCCAAAACAAAACACATGCAACACAAAGCTCACAAAGCCAATGTGCCGAAATAGTCACAGCCCTTAAGGCTAAACAACACACCTGATACACTTGTAATAGGTGACTCTATTGTCAGGCACACTGACGTCCCGCTCACCAGGCTGAACAAGGAGAAGGTCACGGTGAGCTGCCTGTCGGGCGCCAGGATCCGCCACATAACACAAGCACTCAGGTCACTCCAAGGCAAGTACAACTATGACTCAGTCATTGTCCATGCTGGTGTTAATGACCTGAGACGTACCTCCCTGGACTACATGAAAAGAGATATAGAGGAGCTCTCTGAGCATGTAGCCCAGGCCGGTATGACCCTGACCTTGAGTAGCATCTTACCCTTACCAAGAATGCTGCCACAATATAAAGACAAGATGATCAATTTCAACAATTGGCTTAAGTATTGGTGTCATTCAAAGGGGATCCAATGCCTGTCAGCCTGGGATGACATGCTCGACAAGCTACGATGCTTCGCTATGGATGGCTTGCACCTGTCACCCCTGGGCTTTCAGATATTGGCAAAGGCTCTTGCCACCCCCATAGTGCCTTTTTTAGGCAAGGCTCAAAAGACAAACCCACCTCCATAGGTATCACATGGGATAAGAAACTAAGAATAATGCTACTCAATGCCAGAAGTCTAAACCTCAAGATGCATGCACTCAAAACTCTCCTTAGCATGGAGAACATCGATATCTGTGCAGTAACAGAAACCTGGTTCAAGGCTCCCGAGAGCACCCCAGCACTTCCAGGTTATACCTCATACCATGCTTTTTGGCCCCAAAACTTGGACCGAACCACAAAAGGAGGGGGAGTATCAATATTCGTCAAAGATACCCACACCTCCAGGTTGGTGGCACAGCACGAAGCATCAGAGACTATCCATGTGCAACTAACAGTGGGTAAAACTGCCTTCCAGTTTATAGCCTGCTACAGACCACTCTCCCAAACCCAGGAACCAAACTCGGCCCTCCTGAGAACACTGGAAAATATGAAGGTGTCTCCAAACACCATTATATTGGGCGACTTCAACTACCCAAACATAGACTGGGAGCATTACTCTAGCTCCAACACCCTAGCCCAAAGGTTCCTAGAATTTATAAACTCAAATGCTATGGAACAACTTGATGTCCTTCAAGAATGCAACTGCAGTCATAACATGTGGGTTGTCCTGCCTCAGGCAGCCCTTGGTCGGCCGGATTCCAAAGTCTGGGTCCGACGTCGGCTGATGTCGCATTTCTCTCCGACGTCAGAGCGGCTGGAGTATATAAGCATCAGCCGACGCCATTTTCTTCAGTCTTTCTTGCCGGTGCAAGCAGAAGCAGTTCGCAAGTGCCGGTCGGTCAGCTCCTGTATTCTACCATACCGAAGTCATCAAAAAAGCTAAGTACCCCGTTGGGGACCTTTTCTTGCCTCAGCCGATGTCAGAAATTACTGAAAAAGTTAACAATTGTCTTTTTGTGGTAAACAAATACCTCATAAGGATTTCCACTCTTACTGCCTCCCTTGCCTGGGCTCAGACCAGCCTGTGTAGCCTGTGCTCGCTTCAACAAGCGCACTCTCAGGCACCGGGCGGAGTTCGCTGAAGATTTGTTCGGCGATAAATTTGCTTACACCATGCCGTCGGATCTTCCGACATCGCAAACTCCCAAAAAGCGAAAAGACCGGGACCGACATCCTCGGCCCGCCTACTACCGACTCCACGCCAAAACCTAGCGCGAGTGCTCCGGTTCCCTCTGAGACGGTCTCTCCACCGCTCGAACCGAAGACACCGACAACTCCGATTCCAGACATTACTCCGACGCCAGTTATAGATTTTCCTCCGGATACCGAAACCGAGGAAATGCCCAAGACCATTGCTGTAGACAAGGTCACTCCTGCACGTGGAGCTGCCAGGCCTCCTATGGCCATGTCTATTAAGGCCTACACTAGGGCTAAGGCCAGCAAAACAAAGCATATTACTTCTAAATCCTTAACTCAGCCGACTCCGGAGACACAAATTATGTCCATGGCTGCTGATTTAATTTCCATGATTAGAGGTTCACAGGCCCATCCTGAGAGAGCATCCCAGCCTCCTCCTGATAAAAGGCCCCGGGTTGAACCCTCTGACCCTACTCCTTCAGATGAAGATTCGGAGGGCTCTGTCCACTCTGATAGCCAGGAAGAGCTCTTCCAGACCTATGAGGACTCGGATGCAGAAGATTCCATACCTTCGGCCTCCCCTCCTGAGGATATTTCTTTTGGGGAAGTTCTGCACACCATGAGGGAACATTTCAAGTGGCAGGGCCAGGAATATTCTGATTCCAGGAAACGCCTTAGGACTTTCCTTAAGAAGCCTCAGCACAGGCCCTTAGCTATTCCGCCTGTACTTGATGTTCTGGATGATTTGTATTCTGATTCTAGTGCTGCCCCTGATTCTCTCCCTCCTGCTCCAGCCAAGCCAGACAGGTATTACAGGGTCCCAGAAACTCATTCCCATTTATTCAGGGCCCATACTGTTGATTTGGAAACTATTTCACAGGGGCCTAAAGGAGTTTCAGCCTCCACCTCCAAAAATCCTTTGCCCTCCAACAGGGAAGCAAGGTCATTAGAGAGATGGGGTAAAAAGGTTTACACATCCACTACCTTATCTATGAGAGCTTTAAATTGCCTTTTTCATATGTTCCAATATCAGGATTATCTCTTAGAAGATTTACAAAAAACATTAGCCTCTCCTGATCCTTTAGACAGGAAGACTTTGCAGGAAGCTGTACATAACACTCAGCAAGTAAGCAATCACTTCCTGCAGTGTGGATATGATGCACTGGAAGCTTCATGTAGGGAAGCTATGACAGGGGCAGTGATGCGTAGACATGCTTGGTTAAAAGATCAACCTCTACCAGATCATGTAAAGCAAAACTTCTGGATGCACCTTTGGAAAAGAACAAGCTTTTTGGTGCAAATGCTAAGGATGTGTTAAAGACCATCGAAGAAAAGCAAAATCAGTTCAAACTGTAAAGGATTTCCTCCAGGTTCAGCCCCCAGATTCAGTAGGAATTGGCCTTCAAAAACTGGTCCTTTCCTAATCCAGAAAAGTTTCAAAGGGGTAAGAACAGACGTGGCCGAGGAAGAGGCCAATACAGAGGCCCTTACAGGGGCGTCAATGGCAGCCAGGAAACCAAAGAGGTGACGGTGTTTTTCCTGCCCAACAACCACAATCTCAATGACTTTCCTCTACTACGCCTACCAGGGAACAACTAGAAGCTCCCTTGAGGAAATTATCTCTGTTTGCAGAAAACTGGCACAGACTGACAAAGGACAAATGGATTTTGGACATTATAGACCGAGGGTACAGGTTTCATTTTCATACCTTACCAAGAAAACAAGGCATGCCAAATCTACCACAACATCAAAGAGCAGAGGCTATCAAGCAAATCACTCTGCTAACTCAAATGAAAGCAATAGAAAGAGTTCCACAACAAGAACAAGAACAGGGTTTTACTCAAGACTGTTCCTTGTTCCAAGAAAAGAAACTCAATGGAGACCAATACTGGACTTGTCCGCATTAAACACCTTTCTCATAGTACCAAAGTTCAAAATGCTGACTCTACAGCAACTCCTTCCCATGCTGGGCAAGGAGTCGTGGCTGATTACTCTGGACCTCAAGGAGGCATACCTGCATGTCCCTATCAGACATAGCTGCAGAAGATACCTCAGATTTCTTGCAGGGCCAGAGCATTATCAATTCTCAGCATTGCCATTTGGCTTATCTACTGCGCCCAGAGTGTTTACAAAATGCCTGGCTTCAGCAATTGCTCATTGCAGGCTCCAGGGTATACAAATTTACCCGTACCTGGACGACTGCCTCATACAAGCGGACGACAAATTGATATTGACAAAAAATCTGGAATATGTCATACGATTACTTCAAGCTGTGGGATACACAATCAACTTCCAAAAGTCAAGACTGCAGCCATCCCAGCAAATAATCTTCTTAGGAGCCAAAGTAGACACAGCCTCTCAGATGGCTTACCTGACAGAAGACAAGCAAGAGAAGTTAACTCAATACTTCAAAGGTTTAGCAAAACTCAACCCAGATGACTGCAAGGAGATTCCTACAGGCCCTGGGTTACATGGCATCCTGCATTCTACTGGTTCCATTAGCAAAACTACACATGAGAAAGCTTCAATGGTACCTAAAAAGCGTTTGGTCTCAGCACAGCAACAACTTGGAGACAATCATACCACTCATTCCATGCTTACAAAAGGAATTCCTATGGTGGGCCTCGGTGAGCCAGGAAAACACAGGTATGTCATTCAAAAAACCACAGATAACACAGACCATGACTACAGACGCCTCAGACCTCGGATGGCCGCACATGGAAGGCAGGTGTATACAAGGGCAATGGTCTCCAAAGGAAACACATCTGCATATAAACCAAAAGGAAATGCTGGCAGTAATGCATGCTATCGAGGCTTTCAAAACCAACTCCAGCAAGGTCACTTAATGATACGGACAGACAACTCCAGTGTGATGTGGTACATAAACAAGGAGGGGGGCACACTATTTTAACCCCTTTGCAGACTGACAATGCAGCTTTGGGAGAAATCACTGAGTCTAAACATCCAGTTACAATCACAGTTTGTTCCAGGAAAAGACAATGTGTTGGCGGACAGCCTAAGCAGGAATTTCACAGATCCACATGAGTGGAGGTTACATCCGAAGGCTTTCAGACAACTCACTTGACATGGGGCAAGCCAGAAGTGGACCTATTTGCCTCTCACCTCAATCATCTCCTACCAAAATTTTGCACAAGGACATACCATCCAAAGGCTTGGAAAATAGATGCTCTTTCATTCAACTGGAACTCCCTAGCAATCTATGCATTCCCACCTCTGCCACTGATGACCTCAGTATTACTAAAGATCAAAGCAGAGAAGCCCAAGGGAATCATAATAGCTCGGATTGGCCAAGACAACACTGGTACCCACTGCTACGGAGCATATGTCACACCAGGAGGTGGGCCTTCCTCAGTGGCCTCTACTTTTGACTCAACACAATTTCGAAGCACTGCATCCAAACCTTCAGACTCTGCAGCTAACAGCCTGGGAGATCCCATAAATAACTTCAGCTTAACTCTCCAAGGAAGTTCAGCGGATACTAACAGAGGCTCGAAGACCGTCCACCAGAAAGGTCTACTTAGCAAAGTGGAAAAGATTCAGCAATTGGAATACCAGCAAAGAGCATGATGCATCATTACTGAACATCCCACTTATCTTGGAATATTTGGCAGATATGTTACAGAGCGGCCTCTCATATTCTTCAATAAAGATACATGCATCTGCTATTTCAGCTAGATACAACACTGATCCTCCTGTTTTTTCTCACCCCTTACTAAGACAATTCCTCAGGGGAATCAAGAACATTAAACCACCAAGAAAGGCCCCAGTGCCAGCCTGGGACCTCAATTTTGTCTTAGAAAAACGGACTCTACCTCCTTTTGAGCCAGCAGCTTCAGTTGACTTGCAATTTCTCTCATGGAAAACAGCCTTCCTGTTGGCAATTACCTCAGCAAGAAGGGTTTCGGAACTACAGGCCCTAATGGCAATACCACCCTTTATTATTTTCCACAGAGGCAGGGTTTCATTAAGGACCAATCCTACCTTTATGCCAAAGGTGGTATCTAGGGTTTCTCTAAATCAAGCCATTCATCTACCTGCTTTCTTCCCCAATCCTGAGAGTAAGGGGGGGAAAGGCTTTTGCATACCTTGGACATTCACAGACAACTTCGATACTACCTGGACAGAACCAAGGCCAGTAGGAAGTCTGAACAGCTTTTTGTAGCTTACGCCCCTGCAGTCCAAGGAAAAGCAATTTCAAAACAGACTATTTCTAAATGGATTGGACATTGCATCAGATTCTGTTATTCCTTTCATGGAAAGACTGTTCCAGCCTATGTCAGACCACATTCCACCAGAGCTACAGCCACCTCTACAGCATTTTTAAGAGGGGTGCCTACAAAGGACATTCTAGAAGCTGCTACATGGAGCTCCGTGCATACATTCTCAAAACACTACAATCTCCCTATATTCCAGATCCAGAGCAGGCTTTGCTTCGCAGTCCTGCAGGGTTTGATTGCCACACCATCTCTGTCCTAGAGCATACCTCCTCCCCAGCTAAGCTTTGGTATTCTACCCACATGTTATGACTGCAGTTGCATTCTTGAAGGACATAGTACAGTTTTGTACCTACCATAAATGTAGATGTCCGATAGACATGCAACTGCAGTCGGGTTTTCCCTCCCTCCATACCCCTCTATGCTTAGGGTCCACTCCTATCCCCTCACTCTTAGCTGGGGATATCTGTTATGGTGTATTTGTTTTATTGCTCATGTATTTGTTTGGAATCCTGTTTTTGTCTTCCAATTTGATTACAGCCTTCCTTGGAGGGCACCTGGCATCTGGGGCAAGAAACACTGAAGAAAATGGCGTCGGCTGATGCTTATATACTCCAGCCGCTCTGACGTCGGAGAGAAATGCGACATCAGCCGACGTCGGACCCAGACTTTGGAATCCGGCCGACCGTGGGCTGCCTGAGGCAGGACAACCCACATCTTATGACTGCAGTTGCATGTCTATCGGACATCTACATTTATGGTAGGTACAAAACTGTACTTTACCACTCCCACAAGAGGGGAAAACATACTGGACCTGATCATCAGCAACATGGGGGCTCTATGCTCCAGACCAGAAGTGTATCCCTCACTGGTAAGATCAGACCATAAACTAATCTCACTGGATATTCACATCCCGACCCCACCCCCTGCCCAGAAAACCACAGTGAAAACTTTTCTAAAACAAATTTCACACTCCTCAAAACCGAGGTGGAATCCTTCAAAGCCCCCAGACCTGTGGAAAATACGGCCCAGACCGCAGAATCCTTTATAAACGCATTCTATGAACACCTTCAGGAATGCATGGATCATGCAATCCCAAATAAAACCAAGACCCAATCCTCCAAAGGCAGGTGTCCTGTCTGGTGGACCCCAGCCATAAACAAAGTATACAATAGAAGGAGGAAGCTACTACATGATAGAGCAAAATCCCAAAAAGGGAAGGCATCTCTGATCAGTATTAGCAAAAAACTACGGGCACTCATAAAATCGTCTAAGGCCAGCTTCAAGAGAAAAATTGCACAGGACACTAAGGATAATCATAAGGCTTTCTTTAGTTATGTAGGAACCTGGGTGGGAATTCCCAGATATGCTCAGAATTAGTCCAAAATGACAAAAAAATGCACCGAACTCACAGACATTGCCAACATCCTAGCTGACAGGTTCAGCGCAAATTTCCTCCCCACCAAAAGGGCAAATATCTATCCCAGCAGAGTGCTGCCCCCCTGACATCTCAGATGCTCAGGTAGGAGCCGCCCTCTCCAAAGCAAAAAACACAGCATCAATGGGACCAGATGGTGTCCCGGGCTGCGTCCTACATGAACTCCAAGAAGAGCTAAACCCAAACATAAAACTACTGTTCAATCTCAGCCTTACTACAGGATATGTACCCAAAGAGTGGCGTACAGCAACAGTGGTCTCTCTCCACAAAGGTGGTGCCTCAATGGATCCTGGAAACTATCGCCCCATAAGCCTGACTAGCTTGGTCTGCAAAGCTATGGAAAGGATCATCATGGACCTCATAAATAAAGATATTGGGGACCTACAGACACTGGAATCCTACCCAGTTCGGCTTTGTTAAGGGCAGATCCTGCCTCTTAAACCTGGTTGATTTCTTTGAAACAGTCACCAAGGCCATTGACGAGGGGAAGGTGGTCCACACAGCCTACCTGGACCTTGCAAAAGCCTTCAATACAATACCCCACTTGGGCATTATAGATAAGCTCACCAGCTTAAATATAAACCCCTATGTCACTAGATGGGTTGCAAACTGGCTCAAGGACAGAACCCACATGGTTAGAATTGCTGGAGCCATTTCAGACTCCAAACCAGTTACAAGTGGCGTCTCGCAAGGCTCAGTCCTGGGACCTCTCTTGTTCGGTATACATTTCTCGGAGGTACAGGCCAACACGGAAGGACTGTGGCTGACCAAGTTCGCAGATGACTGCAAACTAGGCGCCATAATCGACACTCCAGCCGACACAAGCATCCTACAAAAGGGCTTCATAGAAACAGACAACTGGTGCCAGAGCCATGGCCTAAAGGTAAATGCCAAAAAGTGTATAGTCATCCCCTTTGGCAAAAACAAAGTGCCCACAAATTACCACATAGGTGGTAATCCATTAAGTACGGAAGAAGTAATTAGGGACCTGGGGGCCCAAGTTGATAGCAATCTCTCATTTGAAAACCATGTGGCCAAAGTGGTTAGAAAAACATTTTATATAGCCCACCTAATCATGAAGGGATTCACATCTAGATCAGGAGAGGTCATCGTGCCTCTTTACTCATCCCTCATCAGGCCCATAATTGAGTACAATGCCCCTTTTGGGATGTACCTTACCAGACACCTGCAACAACTGGAAAGACCCCAAAAGTACCTCACCAAGAGGATCAAAGGGCTCAAACAGATGTCATATGCTGCCCGGATAAAGAAACTCCAGCTCTACTCAGTGGTATACCGCCTGCTCAGAGGCGATGTGTGCCTGACGTATAAAGCCATGTCCAACCCGGAATTAATGGACATGCTGCACCTCAGAAAATCCAAATCCCATCGAGTTATGCGCTTGAGAGACTTGAACCTCAGCACTGAAATAAATAGGACATGCTGGAGGGACATTTTCATAACCCAGAGGCTCCCTTCACTCTGGAATTAAATCCCAGTCCAGGTTAGGCAGAGTCCCTCATTGTCTCTCTTCAAGAAGAATCTTGATGAGTGGATGGGAGATCGTAGGTTTACCCCGGCTATCACTTCTGTGTCACTTTTAGACAGAGGCACAGTATACTAACCTCGAAAAAGGGCATAGCAAAATTCATTTAAAATGGGTGGTGAAAGCCAAACACACTCTGGCTAGGCTTATAAATGCCCTAGGGCAGATAGCTTAGTATGAACCTATGAACCTATGAACATATATATATAGCTGTTTATTTAATATAAGTATGTATGTAAAACTGTATTTTATGCACATCTCTGGTTTTCTTTTTGCATATATTTTTTCCTGAATGCACTCTGACCAAATATTTTAATGTTTCTCTATCTGCATTCAGTTGTACTATATTCTGAATTTTGCTGTGCACTCCATTTTTATATAGTATTGTTGATTGAAAGACCATGATGCATTTTCTATGAGCTCGGGATGTGACTGAAAAGGATCAATAGACTAGTCTACTTACTCAGTGACCAAAACAGTAAATAAGTAAATTATTGCACTTCTGCAGCTCTATTGGAGGGATTAGATGTTCACTGCATTGACAAAAACTTTACTTTTTTTAACAGGTGCTGCTTTTTTTCATCCGGAAGTACAAATCTGATGAAGTTGACCACTAGTGCAACTTTTCAGAAATTAGCTGCTTTTTAGAACCCCGATGGATTAGTCTGTCTAACAGACTGAACCAAGTTCATTAGAGCAACATTTTTTGAGCTTGGCTGGTGTTAGCTGTGGAGTCCGCAAATGCTGTGTTTTTGCAGCAGTCCTCTTCTCCTTATTTGTCAGTAATCTTACATTAGACCATTCAGAGTTGCAATTACTATATTATGCTGGTGATATGTTGGTCTACTTGCTAAAAAAAGAAGTAAAGACACTTTGTATGCATAAACACCATTTTTTCAAGCACCTTTATTGAATTATCACTTGTTACATAGGCACATTTACATTCATATTAAAGTAATCAAATTATATTACATAAACATTATACTTCACATATATTGCTATATATCATGTAACCTAAACAGTATTAGATAACTTACTAAATTTCTGCCTTTTTTTAAACAAGAAACATCTTTATTAAACCATTAGTTACTACATAGACAATCATACATTTATATAAATGAAAACAAATCACACCTACACAGTCCTAGTCGCAAGCATTTTACATCACAAACCATAGTGACAAACTCCCAGTTGCAAACATTATACATCACTTATAATATGCCCAGTCTTTCTCACTCAAACTGTATGTATAAACGTTTGATCTGTTGTGTTCTTTTCTTTTGTCTCTTTGTCATCTAGCTGTTGATAAACACAGCCAGAGCTTGTTCACCCCCCCCCCACCATGCAGCTGACTGTTAGTGAACTCTGACATCTCTCTTCATTCCTGGGTCTACCTACTCCGGACTCCGTTCCATTAGGGTTGGGGCTGTTAAGGAGGTTGAGGTGGCTCAGTATCATGTTGTATATGTCATATTGCTGCCAATGCTGTTTTTTCATTTTTTTCTGTACTTTTGCCCTGTTTTCTGATTCCTCTGCATGCTTGCTTGTAATGCTCATTGAGTGGACGTGTGGTGGAGCCATGCTGACATATTGTCCTGCTTCCCTGTCAACTCAGCCAATGTACTCCACCCTTCCCCATCATGGACACCCCCATGTCCCTAGCCTGTACCAACCATCAGATGTTAGTAGCATACAGGTAAATGCCCCCCATTCTTCCCTAGTAGTGCCTTGTATGCCTGAGTGGCTAATTAAACCTGGGTCACATGGGCATTGATCAGGGCTTTATTCCTCTACTTTCTGGCATTGGATAAAATGAATTGTTCAGTAAATTTCACAAAGTTTCTTCTTGCACATCATTTAATTTTATTAAGACTTGGAGAGTCTGTATGCTGCATGCCACCTCTTGGAGGATATTAGTTAAGGATCTAGTCCTTTCTATTTCTCTTCATTTTCTTGGTGATATCACTGTAAGTTGGAGTAGAACTAAAAGTGACAAGCAGCCTCACCATATTGCAGACAGCTGACAAATTTATCCTGTTAAAAAGAGCCTTGATACCTACAGTGGAGTGTATGCTCTTAACAGTGGTCATATGCTATCCAGAAATCTTTATGCTACTTCAGAAACCTGAAATAATTTGCAGGTACACTAATACGACAGATAAAAGACCACTCCATAGTTTCATAATGAAAAAATATGAACAGACTACCAGTTACTGAAAGGGCTCCACTTTTATGATTTCAAAATAATAAACCTGTATTTTTCTCCATTGGCAGCAGACCCCCCCCCCCCCCACCATCCCCCTCACTACATTCTGACATCATATCAATGAAGAACAGGTGTCTAAAGAGTCATGAGTAATCCTAGGCAGCACAAAAAAAAAGCATTTCCAAAACTTGTCCTGACTTTCAGTACCTGCAGAATTAATAAACCTCACATCTGTTCCAGATTTAGGGTTCTTCTCAAAACATAATTCAAGTTAAATGCTTCTGTGCTCTTTATCTTTTGTTTCAATTTGCTGTAGCATCGTATCTCTGCTGTTTAGTGTTTCAAAAGATAATTTGTGTTGTCCTTTTGTCAGATGCAGTTATTACACCATAGACCCCTTTTGCCTACATCTTTTCCTGATATGATCATCCCTTTGCCCTCCCCGCTTAGAAGTTTATTCTTTTTTCTAAGGAGAGATTAATTTTGGTCAATACTAGTTGAGTTTACAATAATGTGTTTCTTATCACTTAAATATGTTTTAACTTCTGCCCATCTTGTGGGCAGTCTAGCTTCCTTTGTATAGTCTTGTTTGGGGACCCCTTTTATTAATGAACAAAGCCTAACCAGTTTACCCTAACTCAGCTCTTCTGCACTCATCTTTCTAATGTTCATTGCAGTCCACTATTGTGTAGCATGTTTCTGCTTTGACTCATTTATATAATTGTGTATTACAACTGTCCACTTCTGTGAATAACAGCGTGGTATGTATATCCGTTTGTTGTTAACTTGATGTACTGAATATTGACTGTAGAAATTTGTGTATTGATACATAGTTACCTAATCATTGTTTGTAGAATTTGATGAATTATTTCTGTATGTTGTGCTGTTTTGTTTGCCAATGGCCTAGGTTGTAGCTAAAAAGGGTTCCATGCAGCAGTCCACTTAAGCATTTCTGCAGCTGATAAAAAAATGGGAAAACAAATGTAAAGGCCGAAGTAATGCTTGCCTAATTAATTACAAGGCACTTCTTTCGGCCAGCTGACTGAGGATTTGTTAGTATGGAAAAGGGCAGAAGAGTATCTGCATTCAGTCATTTGTGATCTTTCAGTGTATTACTGTAGAAACTTTACTTCCTCTTAAAATATCTTTCTTTGTATGTCAGCAGACTCCCCAGCAAGCCAAGTGATGTATTTGTCCTCAAAGCTCAGATCCATATCATTTACATTTACTAAAATCCCACTTGCTACCACCTCTCCATGTCTTTCTGAAGGAAAACAGTTTGCACTTCTTACTGTTAGCAGGAAAAGTATTGCATTTGCTTTAAAGATAGTTTCTGAAAGTTAACATATAATTTCTTTAGGCCAAATGTGTGAGCCATTTTAAACCTGCCCATAACCACTGCCTAACCCTACATTTTTTTTTTACCCCTTTTCACAAACTCACACACACACACACACACACAAATAATATGCATCTGAAGCAGCAGCAATCCTAAAAAGACAAGGTACCTCCATATCTTAAGAGCACACACTGTGTTGTACACAGTAAAATAAGAGAAGTTAAACTTGACGACTTTTCTTTGTAGCTGTAACTTCAAATGAACTGTTTTAAGAGCCTTAATACCTCTTCTCTGTTTGGACTTTTTCTGCTAGAAATTGCCCTTCCTGCTTAGCTAAAGTAATGTCAACAGTATTTGTAACCAGACTGTGCAACTCCCAGGCTTACATTTACAGTAAAGGAAACATGTCATGTAGCATGTTCATACAAAGTTTGATTTATAATATAGGCAGAGCAGGAGACCAGGAAATTGACTCTCTACAGATCTCGGGTGAAGTAAATGTATTGTTTACTAAACAAAGTTAAACTTGATGTCAAATTCATTTTGCTCATTTTTATTGCCTTTTGTTATGACAAATAACAGGAAAATCGTAACTGACACAACGCAGCCAACCTGTTAGGATTTGTGTTTTGTGGGCTACATATTGTGCAAATACTTCTCCACATTGCCCTCCCAGGTGATATACTTAAAGTTCTACTGGATAAGTTTGAATTATTCAGTGCCCAAGTTTAAAGCTCTATTGGTAACTGTTTCTGTACAATTTATATTGTACTTACTGGGATATTAAAAGAACAAAAACACTAAGCAGTTGCCCAAGGTGTCAGACTCTTGGTGCAGATCTTTTGCTTTGAATCTTCATTTCAAACATTCTGGCCATCTACTGAGACCTAAACTTTTCCTTCTTTTGTGCTTGTATGGTCTCTCCTTTGTAGACCATTGACATGTTAAGACCATCTCTCTATGAACAAACACTAGTCCACACATCCAAATGGCTGACAAAAAGAAAATTGTTTAGAAGTAATGATGTAGTGCATCACTTGAGTCAACCACCACTTTGGGTTAATGGCAGCGATAAATTGTTGAGTGCAGCTTGTTTACAGAAACCTGTTGGACGTGTCAGTACTGGTGAAATGAGCAGTAGATTGACTGATGGTGGGAAGTCAGTGTATGCCAACAACCTAATGGATAGAGTTTTCGGTGAAGTTGAAAATCCTTTTCACAATGAAAATCATAGAGCTGTTACCGCCACTGCAAGTGTTTTTTCAGTAAGTTCTGACTTTGAAAATTATTAAAAGGATATTTTTCAACTAGAAAACCTCATTAAAAAATGCACTAGTTTACAATTTGAGGTTTTATATTTAGAAGAATGTGCCAGGTTAGAAATTGTTCACATGGATATGAAGTTTATGGAGTTTTCTAATTGTGTCCATTTTGGTGATGAGTTGCACAAAGAATTGGTGAGCTTGTTTAACTCCACTGGTATTAACATGCTGAAAATTTTAATCACGAGGTACAAAGTGGACATGACTGTCTTGAAGGAACAGATCAAGGCTTTAGACATTAAAATTAAGAACTCACGTTTTTTGATTCCTTTGTGACATTGTACAATGATTTGTCAGTTAATAATGATCATTTGCAATGATCTATCATCAATAGAAAACCGTCTAAACTGAAAAGGGAAATGACTGCATACAGAGCCGGCCAGGCTTATCCCCTGAGTTCTGACATTAGTGAAAATCAGCAACAACAGACTGATAGGTCAGCTGTTCCGCCTAGTAACAGTTTGCCTCTTTTAAAATCCAAAGAGTTCAAATACACCAGTCTGACTCTAAGATGGACGGTTCTTTGACAGTGATTCATCAGCGGACAATTCCTTACCACCCCCCGTTCTTTCACCTAGTCCTTTTTTGAAAGTCCCCGAAGGGACAACTAGGGCTTTGAAGTGGAACAATATTCGGAAAAATAATGGGTTCCAACAGAAAGGGAGGGGGAAAGGGAAAAATTAAAAAAATGAATTCTCATTACAATATAGAAGTGATGAATTTAAGTGAATTTAAACTAGAGGAACATCATATGGCTGTTTTGAAGAAAGGTTTTTTGTTTATTCCTTCAGCATCTACAAATAAAAATCATTTAATTGTTGATTATAGATTATTTTTACATAAACTTAAATTGCAGTTTGTTATGCAAAATGTTCCTGATCTACGTACTAGGAAAGAAATTGCACAGCACTCTGAAAATATTTGGAGAGTTCTTTAAAGAGTTTCACAAAAAAGTTGGTCATTGCAAAAGTAATTACAATTTATCTAATTTGGAAATCGGCCAACAAAAGTATTAAGAGTTATGCGGGCTGATAAAGGGGGTATTATGGCTACTGAAAAATATAACAACACTTTGTTATATCGTTTAGTAGATCAAAAAAATTGCATGGATGTTACCAGAGAATATATTTTTAGGAAATATGTTGAAACTGATGACATCTTATTTTTATTGTTCCTTGTTGGTGATATAAATCACACTATTTACTCTTTCTTACAAGTTGAACATCCTAAAATGGTAAGTTTTTTTGGTATTCCAAAATTTATTTATTTATTATTTATTTGACATTTGTTTACCTGGGTAGTCTGGGTCTACAGAACCCATTTTCAGTAGAGGCCTGGAGAGAAGAGCTGCACATATTACAATACAAATACAGTAAAATACAGTACAATACAAATTACATTAGAAATACTTTACAAAAATAAGTTGAAAGAACAAACTATGTTACAAGATGTTGAAGTATATTACTACACATCTAGACAACTCTATAGATTCAAAACATTACAGACAATAATAGTCACTCTCACCATACACAGTGTAGATAGTGTCCAAAAAAATAGTATGTAGGTAGTGCAATGTGTGACATTGACTGTTATAGTACATGAAAAATAGAATGTTAATTTTAGTTAGGAAAATAGCAGCTGGAAAGTTAGTGATGCAGATAGATAGTGAGAGAGAGAGTGTTAAGAATAGAAGCAATAAAGCTTGAGCAGTAGCTTAAGGATATGGTATGGAAACAGAGAAGGAATTAGAAGAGCCTTAGGATCTTGCAGTCTGTGAGGGATTGAAATGTGACAGAAGAGGACGATGAGGCTAGTGTGGAAAAAGAGGAAGACCTGAGCATTAGGCAGGCTTTATGCAGGAGCAGACCCATGTATTTTTGAGAATTTTTTTTAAAGAGGCTTTTAAATGGGTTGGGGCAGGCATAGACCTGGTAGCTAGAGGTAGTGAATTCCAAAGTATACAGACAGAGTATGAATACAAGAAGTGACCTGGTTTTCTTGTGGGTTTTGAGATAGCTAAGAGATTTTTGTCTTCTGATCGTAGGGATCGATTTAGTGTGTAAGGTGTGACTAGATTGGCTAATGCAGGGCAGGCAGTAGGCTTGAAAATAAGGTTGTGCAAGGTGGATAGCTGAATATAGGCAAGTTGGTTGGGGAGTTCAAGCTACTTTAATTCTAGGAGTGTTTTACAGTGGTGTATGTGATATTTAAAACTTTGTTGTAACACTGTTCCATCTTGCTTATGGTAGAAGTTTGTAGGTTAGTTAAGATAGAGGCATCATAAAGAAGAGAGGGAAGTAAAAATGTTTTTGCAAGGGTAGTTTTGGTTGCTGCAGTAAAGAAATGTTTATTTCTATGAGTCCCAGTTTTTGATGAGTTTTCTTTATATTTTGCTGTATATGGGGGTCAAATGAAAGTTTATCATCAATGATAACACCTAGAGGTTTGGTTTCCTGCATTATTTCTATGACAGTGTTGTCAGATGCAAGGATGTTGAAATTATCAGTGACAGGGGAACTGTTTTTGGGATGAAAGAGTACTAGTTTTGTCTTCTTTGGATTAAGAAAGAGTTGGGCATTTCTTAGCCAGGATTCAACTGCAGTAAAGGACTTGAGTTTTGGAAAGTAGTTCTGGTAGTGATTGAGCAGTGCAGATTATGGTGGAATCAGTGTATTGAATGAGGGTCCCAGTGTGAGAGGCAGTGTGAAGGTTGTTTGTGAAAATGTTAGAGTAGGGGTCCTAGGATGGAGCCTCAAGAGACTCAAGTAGGGTTGTTTACGATCCTTGAGATAGGTCTGAAACCATTTTACTATGTTATATGAGAAGCCTAAGTTAGACAGTGTGTTCAAAAGTAAGGGGTGAGACACTGTGTCAAAGGCCTTGGAGAGATCAAGGAATACTGAAGGCTGTATAGCATCCTGCATCTCTGGCCTTGTTCACAGTGTCTGTAAAAGATAATAGGGCTGTAGCTGTGCTGTGGCTAGGTTGGAAGGCATGTTGGGTTTTGGTTAAAAGATTGTTTTGCAATAAATACTGCATTACCTGCTGATGGATACCTCTCCCGAGAATTTTGGATATGGGTGACCAGATGGATATACAATGGAAATTGGATGGCTCAAAAGAGTTGCCTACTTTGTGGATGGGGGTGATGTGAGATTGTTTCCATATGGTAGGTACTTCTGGTTCAGATAAAGACCTATTTATAAGGATACTGATTCATAGGCGACTGAGTTAGCAGCCAGTTTGAGGTAGTATTGGTGGGAAATTGTCAGCTGAGGTAGAGCAAGGTTTTAGTTTTTGTAGCAGTTTCTTAATGGTGTCAATGGCTATGGGCTGAAGTGAGAATGGGGTTTGTATGACATTTTGTTGAGTAGGGGGATAATAATGACAGGGCTAGGAGTAGTTGATGGTCTGGGGATGGTGTCTGAATAGGTTGAAGGGTTGGGGAGGTCCAGCAATAGGGGTTTAGTAGGTCTGAAATTGATTTTATGAAGTGCTTGTTAAAGTTTTCTGCTATTTGTGATGGGGGGGGGGGTATCAGGTGATAGGGTATGCTCTTCATTTCTTCCAGGGTTAAGGAGAGAAGATATAGAGTGCCAAAATTTACTGGGGTTGATTTTATGCTGGAGTTGAAGCTGGGAATAATATGTCTTGTTATCTCTGTTGATTAGTTTTGTCACTTTGTTACGTAGTGTTTTGAAATTAACATGATTTTGTTTTGTTTCCAGGTTGACCAGGCTAGGTCCCTTTGCTTCATCAGGTGTTTACATTCCTTAGAGAGCCATGGTACTGAGTTCTTTTTGATTCTTTTCATATGAATGGGAGCTAGTGTGTTAAGTATGTGAAGGAAGGTGTTATTAAAGTATAGTACAGCATCATTAAGGGGTAGTTTAAGGGGTGTCCAGTCTATTTCCTGTAGGAGATTGTTGAATTTATGCTGGCAAAAATTAGTTGAGTTCCTAACTGATTTTATAGTGTGTGTAGTCTTAGTTGCTGGGAGTTTGCTCTAAGGGAATAAGCTTGAAATTGCACAAAAACATTAGTAATCCCCTGTTCAGACCCACAGTGTCATCTGGTGGGTCTAAAATAGAAACTATTTTCTGTTTATTTGGAATTTATTAACTCCCCTTGTCCAGAAGTCAGAAGTTTATTTAAGAGGCTTGTGGCATCTTCTTGGACTTCTGAATGAACTTGATGTTTAACAAGGTGATGTGAATTTTGCCACTCTTGATGTGGTGTCTCTTTATACCTGCGTAGTTCAAGATGAGGGGATAGATATGGCGAGGGATTACTTGCTTCAGTTTAGTGAGTTTGACATATGGTTGGTCAGCACCATTTGTCAGTTATTACATTTGGTTTTGGAAATCGAATATTTCAGCTTTTTTGGAAAATATTACAAACCACTATCTGGAGTTGCGATAGGAGCTAGAGTTGCCCCTGCTTTTGCCAATTTAGTTATGACCAAGAGCAAGGTTTTAGTTTTTGTAGCAGTTTCTTAATGGTGTCAGTGGATATGGGCTGAAATAAGAATGGGGTTTGTATGACATTTTGTTGAGTAAGGGGATAATAATGACAGGGTTAGGAGTAGTTGATGGTCTGGGGTTGGTGTCTGAATAGGTTGAAGGGTTGGGGGCTGATTTTATTTTACAGACGTTACATAGCGATCTGTTTCTGTGTGGAGTGGTCCTTATCATGGGTTTTTTATGTTGTTGGATTCATTGAACTAGTGTACTAATTTTTTAAAGTATAATAAGAGTGATTTTTGATAATAATGTCAACTTTCCAGACATTGCTATTAGTTTCGGCACAATGAATCATTGTTTAGTTAGCAGTATTTTTAGGAAGCAATCTTTTGTGAACCAATATCTCTACAAACAGAGTTTACATCCAAAGCATGTCAAAAAGGGAGTTGTCAAGGCTCAGTTCATCCTTTTAAGTAGGTTAACCAGTAAAGATGAAATCTATCTAAAAGAAAGGGAGACTTTACTGGATTTCTTTGTTGCAAGAGACTATAGTCCTGATTGGCTGAATGGTATTGATGCTGAGGTGTTATTGCTTAGAAAGGGGAAAGTTCGGCCAATCTTGAGTAATTGTGGTCTTCACCAGTTGTTGGTCTTGGATCAGAAGGAGGAAGTAGCACAGACCAATCACCATTCTTACAGTTTAGCTTTCCCTACTCCCATTATAAACGATATGTTTGTCATCAAAAATATTATTAATGAAAGTTGGAAAATCATTATGGGAAATCCTGATTTGGTTAATTGTGTTGGGTCAAGACCTCTATTCACTTATAAGAAAGTGAATAGAAAGTGAATAATCTCATATCTATTTTAGAGAAGAAAATGTCTCAGGACACTGTGAGTAGTTTCGTTTTTGAGACTTACTGTTGTGGGAATTGTAACCAATGCCGGTTAATTTCAAACACTAGTAACTTTTTTTTGCCAAATTTAGATCTTAACATTTGGGCGAACGCTAGATGTAGTTGTGATTGTTGTGATTCACCACGTTGTTTACATTGTGAATTGTCAATCCTACATAGCATACTACATAGGGAAGACAAGCCGACAATTAAAAAGAAGAATATGTGAACATTTAAGGGCTATTCATTTTAAGGACACTAACAATTCATTAGCAAAGCACAGTTTAATGTGCAAACATTTTAAAAAGTTTATGTTTTGTGTACTTGATAGCGTAGTTAAAGGTGATTTTTGTGATGATGTTGAAAACCTGCTAGAGTGCCGAGAAACACTTTGGCAGATTAGGCTGAGAGCAAATCGTGCTCCGGGCCTTAATTATAATGTGAATTTAAAATTTTCTTTTTGAAGAAGAATAAGTTTAAGCATGTCAAAGTAATTGTTGATTGAGGTTTAATTTGTTGTTATATAAGGTTCAGATGTAAGTGTTTCATTTAAAGTGTTAAAGGAAGTGTACTTCCATGGCTGACCAATCAAAGTGAGGGTGTTGTTCTAAACTTTTTTTTGATTGGACAATTAATGCATGCTTAAATATTTAGATATAATGTGGAAGGTATGAACTTTTATTGTCTGATGAAGTTCTGAGTGAATTTTGTACAGAATGAAAGTACTTGCATATTAAAATGTGATGTTATGTGATCCTATCTCGCCTACATTCTAACTGATGGGTTCGGAGCCGATCCCTCGGCTCCGACTCGGCACGCTTATGCCAAAGAGCGAAGTCTCTAATTGGCTGAGCTTACTATATCCCAGGATGCACCACTACCAGTCCCCCAGATCTCGTTTGCCGCTAACTAGCAAAGACGTGGTCTCGAGCTGGCTGAGCTAAGTAGTGTTTAACTAACTTTTTTCTGTCAGAAATTTGCTATTTCTATAATAAAAAGCTGTTTTAACAGCTACTCTGTTCTTTTGTGTGTGACTGGAGATTTTTTTTGAGGAAAATTTGTGTGTGATTGGGTGTTTGTTCTGACCTCAGGCCCCCTTCATCTGTAGGGCCTTCCCCTGTCAGTCAACCCCTCTCAATCCTTAGGGGTTTTAGGATCCCCTTGAGTTATTATCTCTGTTGTTACCGGATTGTCAACCTTAATCGGCTACTGTAAGCTAACCTTTGTAGTGTCAGTCAGTTCAGAAAGACAATACAGGATAGTGTTGGTTTTTTCTGTGAGAGAGTTACTGAATTGTTGTTATAATGTCTCAGACTCCTAGGCCTTCGGGCTTTAAGAAGTGCACTAAGTGCAGTTTTAAAATGTCTATCACGGATGACCACTCTCTGTGTGTATATTGTTTGGGCGCTAAACATTTGCAGGAGTCCTGCAGCGTGTGTCACACTTTTTCCTCGAGGGTCCTCCAAGAGAGGAAAAATAAACTTATTTTGAAAGGCCTTATAAAACCCTCCTTTGAAGAAGCATTAGCGTCCTCTCCTTCTCCTGCTAAAAAGAAAGGGCCGGCTCCGACCAGTCCGTCGGACCCGACCGCCAAAAGACATAGGCAGTCTTCTCCTTGGCTCCAAGGACTTGGAGCCGAGGGCGAACGGTCTGCCTCGATGCCTCCAGTCTCGACCCCCCTGGCTTCGGAGCCGATGGCTGGGGCATCGAGAGGCGGGTCACCTTCATCGGCTCCACTGATCTCGGAGCCGATGAAGGTTGTCCGCTCAGACACTTCCTCCTCGGCGCCGAAGTCCTCCTCGGCACCGATGGAAACTGGTGTGTGCATTCCTTTGGCGCCGATAGTTATCGAGTCACCTCGGAGCCGGTCCCCTAGTCCCTTGGGGCCGTTGGAGAGGCCTACTCGAACCCGTTCAGTCTCCTCTAGGTCATCGAGGATGTCAGATTCGGACATAGACAGGGTGCTCCAAAGACTGTTCCAGTCCCCAGTCTTTCAAAAGTTTGTTTCGGCTCCAACCCAATTGGCTTCGGAGCCGATAGCCCACTCTATTGCCTTACCTCCTCCGACCGCTTCGGTTCTGTCGGAGCAGGTGCTGGTGGAGCCAGTGGAGATCCTAGGGTCGGCTCCGACCCTTACTCCAACCCCGGCCTTCGGGTCCGAGTTTAGCAAACGGACTTCTTCGGCCGGACCCGGGGGTGACGTTTCGGGACCTATGCTGTCGGTTCCGAGCCTCCCTCGGTGCCGCCGGGACTTCCGTCTGCTATCATGGCTCCGGGGACCGGACACTCCCAGGATTCTGGGGGTCCGGCTTTCTGAGCTATGAGGAGTGCCTTGGCCAAGTCTTCTTCGACCATCTCTACGGCTTTACCGGCACCTTCCCTGGGCATGGAGACTGGGTCTTTGGCAGTTCCCCTGTCTCTAGGCAGCGGAGCCCCAGGGCCTGAGGTTACCCCCACTGGGGGTTCCCCTCCTCCTGAGGGTTCTTCGGAGTTGTCTTCGGAGGAGCCCCCAAGGAAGAGATCGTGCAAGAGGAAGCACGTGGACTCCCCTGAGTCTCTTACATCGGACACTGATCTTGATGATGCGGAGGGGTCCCCAAAGTCGTCCTCGGATGATGTCTCATTTGCAGACATTCTAGAGATCCTTAAGCAACGAGGCGGCTGGATTTCCAAACCCCCCTCCGCTGATGAGTCAGTGCTTCTCAAGGCCTTTGGGGCTCAGCCCTCCGCCTCCTGGGTGTCTCCGCCCTTCGACGAGCTCCTGGATTTGGTTTGTCGGCGTGGGAACATCCAGATACTGTGGAACCAGTGCCTTCTCGCCCTAACAAATTCTTGTCTGCCCCTCCCGAGAAGGAGTTCTTGACTAAAGGCATGGCCGTAGATGCCATGGTGGTGGCATCTGCTACACAGCAGGACGTGGCAGAGGCTTCAACGTCCGTCCATCCTCCTAATAAGGAGTCTAGGAGCATGGACCGATGCAGAAGCGCACCCTGACTTCAGCGGCCTTTACTTTAAGGTCCCTGAATTATTTGGCACATTTCACCAGACTACAGAGGGATCTGGTCAAGGAGCTGTCAGACTCCCTCTCAGGTAACCTACCTGAGCAGCTAGCCCAGTCGGTTGGCTCTCAGTTGGCTATCCTTACCTCGATTTCTAACTCGTCCATGAGGCTCATTTCATATGCGGCCGAAGGGGCGGTAGAGCGGCAGGCACAGGCGTGGCTCACGGAGACAAGCCTGGCTCCGTGTGTCATTTGGAGGCCTTCAAGTCTTCCTTGGCCGACGCTGCCTTTGATGGGGCCCCTTTGTTTGGAGCCAAGGTAAAAGAGACTCTTACCCGCTGTGAGCAAGAGGGAAAAACTTTATCTGCCGTGGGAGCACGTTATTCCACTCCTTCGGCCTTATCCCAAGGCTAAAAGAGGAGGGAAGATGTGGTTCCGCAAATCACAGAA
Source organism: Protopterus annectens (assembly GCF_019279795.1). Lineage (NCBI taxonomy): Eukaryota > Metazoa > Chordata > Ceratodontiformes > Protopteridae > Protopterus > Protopterus annectens. The sequence continues at coordinate 1,121,913,557 of NC_056746.1, forward strand.
GTTCTTTCCTCAACAGCAGGAAGATTCCCCTTCCAGAGGCAGAGGACGGGAAATTTTTCTGGGAGACGCCGTCCCAGAGGCGCAGAGGGCCCCGCAACACTGGAGACCGCGAGTCCTTTCGTGGCTCTTCAGCCTCCCACACTTCATGAGGGATTGCCCGGCTGTGCTGCTCCGGAGCCAGTCGGGTGCCGTTTTGCCAAGCACCTAAAAGCCTGGGAGTCTATTACTCAGGACAGATGGGTGCTTCGGATTATTGCCGGAGGTTACTCCATTCCCTTCACACACTCCCCCCCTCCGTCCAAAAAAATCCCGGACCCACCACCCAGTCAAAGGGAAATTGCAGCCGCAGAAGCTTCAAAGCTGCTAGAAAAAGGAGTCATCCAACCGGTCCCCACAGACCAGATCGGATCCGGAAATTACTCAAGGTTCTTTTTAGTGCCAAAAAAGACAGGGGACCTGAGACCCATTTTGGATCTCAGCACACTAAACCAGTCTGTCATGAAGTCCAAATTCCGAATGGTCACTTTACAATCCATCCTTCCATTGTTGGAGAAGGATGTTTGGATGTGCTCCATAGATCTCAAGGACGCCTATTATCACATACCGATACATCAGGCGTCCAGGAGGTATCTGCGCTTCAGCCTGGGAGACAGTCATTTCCAATTTTGTGCACTGCCCTTTGGTCTCACCACAGCCCCCAGGGTGTTCACCAAGTGTTTGGCAGTAGTGACTGCTCACCTGAGGAGTCTCGGATTCCAAGTGTTTCCCTATCTGGACGACTGGCTCCTGACTGCCACCACCAGGCATCTACTACTAGACAACCTACAAGCCACCATCTCCCTGGGTGTTTCCCTGGGAATTACATTCAACTGGTCAAAGTCTGTCTTGCTGCCCTCTCAGCACATAAGATTCATAGGAGCAGAGATAGACTCAAAATTGATGCGCGTCTTCCTTCCTACCGAAAGGATTCTAACATTACAAGGTCAAGTCCGAGCCCTGCTTCCAAGATCCAAAGCCCCAGCCAGGTTGGTCCTGCAACTTTTAGGTTCAATGTCTGCCACGGTTCTCCTAGTTCCACTGGCAAGATTGCACATGAGGATTCTTCAGTGGCTGTTATCGACACAATGGTCTTTTCAGGATCTCCCCCTCAATCATCTTATACTGATTACAGAAACGTGCAAACGGGACCTCTGCTGGTGGCTTCAGCTATCCAATCTGAATCAGGGAAGACCTTTCGTTATGCCCCCTCCGGTGGCCACCTTGACAACGGATGCCTCCCATACGGGGTGGGGGGGGCATTGTCTGGGCAGGTTAGTTCAGGGTTCTTGGCTTCCAGACGAAACCTTTCTCCATATCAATGTGTTGGAAATGAGGGCTGTACTTCTGTCCCTACAAGCCCTCCACAAGTTTCTCCCTCAAGGCGTTATTGCCATCCACACAGACAACATGTCCGTGGTCTGGTATCTAAACAAACAAGGAGGGACCAGATCTTACCCCCTTTGCAGAGAGGCCATGAGGGTGTGGGAATGGGCAGTAGCTACCAATCGCTTCCTGGTAACGACTCACATTCCAGGGAAATCCAATGTATTGGCAGACAGATTAAGCAGGACGATTCTCTCTCCTCACGAGTGGTCCCTGAACGAAACAGTAGCAGCTCAGGTTTTCAAGAGATGGGGGACCCCGTGCTGCGACCTATTTGCAACACCACAAAACACAAAGTGCAAAAGGTTCTTTTCCTTGACTCCGCGTCAGGGGGAGGCAGCTACGGATGCTCTAGTCCAACCTTGGCCAACAGGACTACTTTATGCCTTTCCTCCTGTTCCACTCCTCCCCAAAGTCATCCAGAAAGCTTCCCAATTGGGGTCCACAATGATTCTAATTGCTCCGTACTGGCCTCGTCAGGTATGGTTCCCCTACCTAAAGAAATATGCTCTGGACGGTCCTTGGTTTTTGGATCTATCTCCGGACCTGCTGATTCATCAGTCGGGTCAACAGCACCAGTCCCTTCGAACTTTGAAATTAACAGCTTGGCTCCTCCACTTCCGACCATACTCAGAAATCGCTCATTAGACCCGGAAGTTATTCATATTTTATCCTCAGCCCACAAACCCACCACTAAGAAATTGTATCTCAGTAAGTGGAAGAGGTTTGCTATCTGGGCTCAACTCAGAGGCTTAGACCCTATTACTGCCCCGATACCAGAGGTTTTAAAATTTTTAACATCCTTGTTTAATCAAGGATCTTCAGTCTCTACTATTAAAGTCCAACTAGCAGCTATCTCCAAATTTCACGAATCCATAGACCCGTTGATGAGCAGCAGATTATGTAAAACTTTCATGAAAGGTGCTGTGCTTTTAAGACCCCAGTTTTTCATCCTGCGCCTCCGTGGGATCTTGATTTGGTACTTCGTGCCTTAACATCTTCCCCTTTGAACCGGCTGCTACATGCGTTGAAATATCTGTCTTGGAAAACTGCCTTCTTAGTTGCAATTACCTCTGCAAAAGAGTTTCAGAACTTCAAGCTCTATCTATCAAACCACCGTACTTGATTTTTCACAAGGATAGAGTATCACTTAGGCCTAATCCATCTTTTGTTCCAAAAGTTTGTTCTAGTCTCTGTCTCCAACAATCCCTAGAGCTACCAGTTTTCTTTCCAAAATTTTCAAATGAAGCGAATACACTTTGCATAAATTGGATGTCCACAGGCAATTGCGCTTCTATCTAGATAGGACTCAACAAATTAGAGAAACAGACCAATTGTTTGTGTCCTTTTCAGATAATAAATTGGGTAAAACCATCACTAAAGCTACTATTTCCAAATGGATTAGAGATTGCATAACTCAGGCTTATTCCACTTCAAATAAGCAACTTACAACATCTATCAAAGCTCACTCTACCAGAGCTATGGCTACCTCTATTGCTTTTCATTCCAAGCTCGCTATTTCCGAGATTTGTGCTGCGGCTACTTGGTCCAACCCGCACACTTTCATTTCCCACTATAAATTGGATGTGGCATCTAAAGGGCGAGCATCATTTGGTTCCACGGTACTCCGGAGTGTTTTCCAGTGAGCCACCCAGGATTCAGGTGCTAGGGACGCTGTCCCATCAGTTAGAATGTAGGCGGGATAGGATCACATAACATCTTTTAGTTATGTACTCACCATAACTTCAGATGTTTGGGATCCATCTCGCCTACATTCCTAATACCCACCCTCCTTCCCCCTGCCTTGGAGATCAGAAGAGATTGAACGGTTTGAGTTCTACTGTTTTTTATCTTGTTTCATCTGGCAATGTTATATAAGCAGTGCGTGCGTGTGTGCATGTATGCGGACAAACTAGATCTGGGGGACTGGTAGTGGTGCATCCTGGGATATAGTAAGCTCAGCCAATTAGAGACTTCGCTCTTTGGCATAAGCGTGCCGAGTCGGAGCCGAGGGATCGGCTCCGAACCCATCAGTTAGAATGTAGGCGAGATGGATCCCAAACATCTGAAGTTATGGTGAGTACATAACTAAAAGTTTTTTATATACATTTAGAAGTTTTCTTTTTTTCAGTTGTTTGGACATTTGGACTAGTGTTTGTTTGTCTGTTGGTTTTTGGTTCACTTCGCTGAATTTTTGTTGGTTGTTTGAACTGTTTCTCTGTGGTTGTATCTTTTTTGTTAGAATTTTGCTTTATTGAAAATAATGCAAGATAAGTAACATGCAAATAATACAGTTTTCAGAGTTCAGTAGTACAGAATGGATTAAGTAATATTGTTGTGAAACAACATTAGGACAGATTCAAAGTCCCTCCAGCTATATCTCATTGCAGAGCCTGACAATTGGCTTTCTTTTCCACCACCACCAATGTGTCTAGTTGTACATCACTGTAAAGCTTCGATCATACCACCTGTTGAAGTGGAAAGGGAGACTTTGCAGCTGTAAAGTTGTTAAAAACACATTGTACTATAACACAGGAAAGTACAGTTGTGTACCTACCATAAATGTAGATGTTCGAGTGTATTCACTGTTGCAGTCATTACTCTTGGGTTATCCTGCTGGCAGGCTACCCTCAGTCGGCCAGAATTCCAAAGTCTAGGTCTGGCGTCGGTTGCTGTCACCTCTTCCCTAACGTCAGTGCGCCAGGGGTATAAAAGATGCAGCCGACACCATTTTCTTCAGTTTTTCTTGCCCCAGATGTCTGGTGCCCCCAAATTGGTAGGCTGAAAAATACGCCAGTAAAAATGCATGCACAAAAATAACATTTCCTTCATCTACAAGCAAATACACCAAATAGGTTGTATAGGATAGAGAAGTGCAGATAAGTCCCAGCAAAGAAAAAGGGGGATGGTGGGTGGGTAACCTGGACTGCTACAGTAAATACACTCGAACATCTACATTTATGGTAGGTACACAACTGTACTATGTTCATCGTGTTTCACTGTTGCAGTCATTACTCTTGGGTTGAATCCCAAAGCTGAGGAAGGGCGGCTGGGCTAAATAGGGTTAGGAGAGGCTATGAGGCCCTGCAGAACTGCAGTGGCAAAGCCTGCTCTGGACTTAGAGTAAAGAGGTAAGTGGTAGTGCTTTGTGAAGGTGTGCACTGAACTCCAAGTTGCAGCCTCTAAGATAGCTTTGGTTGGAACTCCTGTGAGGAAGGCTGCTGAAGTGGCTGCTGCTCTGGTGGAATGAGGCCTAATGCTCTTAGGCACTGATTTGCCATGTTGGAAATAGCAGAAACGGATGCAATGGCCTATCCATTTAGAAATAGTCTGTTTTGAGATAGCCTTTCCTTGTGATCCTGCAGCATATGATACTAAAAGTTGCTCAGTCTTTCTGAAAGCTTTAGTTCTGCCCAAGTAGGAGCGTAGCTGCCTGTGTATGTCCAAAGAATGCAGAATTTTTTCACCCTTGTTCTGTGGATTAGGATAAAAGGTAGGCAAGTGAATGGTTTGGTTAAGGGCCACACTGGACACCACCTTAGACATAAATGTAGGGTTTGTCCTCGGAGAAACCCTGTCTGGATGAAAAATGATGAAAGGTTCCACAGCCATGAGTGCTTGTAACTCCGAGACTCGCCTTGCAGAGGTTATTGCTAGGAGCAGAGCTGTTTTCCAGGATAAGAATTTTATATCTGCTGTTGATGCTGGCTGGAAAGGAGGCAGTGTGAGTTTTTCCAAAACATAATTGAGGTCCCAGGCCGGAGTTGGTGCTCTCCTTGGAGGTCTAATGTTTTTGGCCCCTCTGAGGTACTGCCTTATTAAAGGATGAGAAAAGATAGGTGGTTCCGTATTGTAATGGGCTGAAATGGCAGAGGCATGAATCTTAATTGATGAGAAAGAAAGGCCTTTGTTCAGCATCTCAGTTAGGTATTGTAAAATCTGAGGGATATTTGGTACGCACGTGTCACTGCCCTGTTCCTGGTTCCAAGCACAGAATCTCTTCCATTTTTCTGCGTAAGATTTTCTGGTACTGGGCCTCCTGGCCTCCAAGATAACATCCATAACAGCTTTTGAAAGGAGTGTTCTGAATGGCTACATTATCCGCCATGCTGCCATATTTAAGGTCCTGAGTTGGCTGTGCAGGATGTGATTGTTTTGTTGGGTCAGTAAGTGAGAAGTTTGAGGCAATATCCATGCTGGACCTTGAGACAAGCTCTTTTGGATTGGGTACCAGTGCTGGCGTGGCTAGTCTGGTGCAATCAGTATCATTTTTGGCTTCTCTTGTCTGACCTTTAGGAGTACCCTGGGAAGGAGAGGCAGTGGGGGAAAAGCATATACCGTTAGATTTTTCCAGCTGAAGGATAGGGCGTCCACTTTCCATGCTTACTTGTGATAAATCCTTGTGCAAAATCTCTGCAATTGGCAGTTGTGAGGGGAGGCAAATAGATCTATGTCTGGGCATCCCCATTTCCTTATTATCATGCTGAAGACTTGTGGATCCAGTTTCCATTCGTGGGGATCCATGAGGTTTCTGCTTAGTTCGTCCGCCAGAGTATTTGTTTTTCCTGGCAGGAATTGTGCTTGCAGGTGAACTTGAAAAGCCAATGCTGTGTCCCATAAGGTCATTCTTGTCTGCAGTGGGGGTAGGAATGTGTACCTCCCTGCTTGTTTATGTACCACATGACCGTAGTGTTGTCTGTCTTTATCAGTAACTGTCCTGGATGAAGCAGGTCCTTGAAAGCTGTCAGGGCATTTTGAACAGCTAGCATCTCTTTTTGATTGATGTGAAGATGCATCTGGTTTGCAGGCCATGTGCCCTGAATACATTTTCCTGCCATATGGGCCCCCCAGGCATAATCGGATGCATCCGTTGTCAGTGTCTGTCTGGCTGTGGGTAATCTGAATGGCAGACCCTTGTTGTGGTGACAGGCTTCTGCCCACCATCGAAACTCCTGTTGCAGGCAGGGAATGAGTGCAATTACTGTCTCCAGGCTGTGGCAATGCTGAGTCCAAACACTTTTTAGATATCATTGTAGCTTCCTCATATGCAGTCTGGCATATGGAATTAGTAGAATGCAAGATACCATGAAACCCAAGGCCTGCAGGATTTTCCTTGCAGATAAGTGTTTTTTTGTTGCCAATTTCTTGAAGTAAGTAGTCAGTTGCTTTTGTTTATCTGCCTTGACATAAGCCATCTAGGCAGTTGTATTTAAGCTTGCACCCAGGAATATTATCTCTTGAGAGGGCACTAGATTTGATTTATTTTCGTTTATTGTGTACCCTAGGCCAATTAGTAATCTTTTTACAAACGCCAGATGCTTCAGAAGAATGTCTTTGTTCTCTGCTTGAATTAGGCAGTCGTCCAAGTAGGGATATATCTGAATTCCTTTTTGTCTGCAAAATGCAATTACTGGTGCCAGGCATTTTGTGAAGACCCTGGGCGCAGTAGATAAGACAAAGAGGAGTGCAGAGAATTGGTAATGCATTGAGCCAGCTATGAATCTGAGGTATCTTCTGCAAGATTGTCTGATTGGGACATGCAGGTATGCCTCTTTTAGGTCCAAAGTTACAAACCAAGCCTTCTTGCCCAGCATGGGCAGTAGTTGCTGTAGAGTCAACATCTTGAATTTGGGAACTTCCAGAAACGTATTTAGTATAGACAGGTCCAGTATTGGTCTCCAGGTTTTGTCCTTTCTGGGTACTAGAAAGAGTCTGGAGTAAAATCCTTGCCCCTGCTCTTGTTGTGATACTTGCTGAATGGCCCTCATGTCCATGATGGCTGTAATTTGTTTTTGTGCCACTGCCCATTGATTGTGTGGCAGGTCTGGCATACCTTTTGACTTTGGTAGGGTGTGAAAATGGAACCTGTAGCCTTGGGACACTATGTTCAGGACCCATTTGTCTTGGGTAACCATTTGCCAATTTGATGAAAAAAGTGCTAGTTTTCCCCCTAAGGGGGCTGCCAAATGAAAAGTGCTTGGATCTGGTAGAGGAAAGTCATTGGGACTGTTTCCTGTAAGGTTGTGATTTGTCTTCTCCGCTTTTGGAGGTAGGAGCACCCCATTGTTTAGGCCTGTATGAGCCTTGGGGCTGAGATCTGCCTCTGGGATGCCTGTATCTGCCTCTTTGTGGTCTGTCTGACACTGGAAAGGACCAATTTTTAGAGGGCCAGTTCCTGCTAAACCTGGGTGGCTGTACCTGCAAGAAATCCTTGACTGTCTGCATGGATTTTGCTTTATCCTCCATCTTTTTCAACACCTCTTCTGCTTTAGTACCAAACAAAGTATCATTCTGTAATGGTGCATCTAATAATTTTGCTTTAACATGATCAGGCAGATTCTGTTCCTTTAACCAAACATGCCTCCTAATAACAGAACCTGTAACAGCGGCCCTGCAAGAGGCCTCCGGTGAATCATAACCACATTGCAAAGTATGCTTTCCCACTTGTTCAGCTGCATGCAATAAATCTTGCAATTCCTTGTTCTCTGAACATTCAGTATTTGTCAACATTTTCTGTTTAAGCAGTGACATTAAATATTGCTGATATTTAAGCATATGAAACTGACACTTTAGAGCCCTTACAGCCAGGGTAGCAGAAGTGTAGACTTTTTTCCCCCATCTGTCTAGTGCCCTAGAATCCCTATCAGAGAGGACTTGTTTTTTTGCAGTGGAAGCTTTAACCCCTTTGGGACCCTGAGATATAGTTTCTGGGTCAGCAGCGGGGTTTTTATATAGGAATTTATGAGAATCTGGGACCCTGTAGTATCTGTCTGGCTTAGCAGGTGCAGGGGGTAAAGAGTCAGGGGACAGGCTGGACTCTGAAAAAAACATCATCTACAATATCCAGAACAGGTGGAATAGCAAGGGGGTCTGTGCTGAGGAAGTAGCAGAAAGTCTCTGAGCCTTTTCTAAGATTCAGAATAGTCTTGGCTCTCCCAGTGGAAATGTTCCCTCATGGTATGCAGGGTTTCCCCAAAAGAATAATCCTCAGGAGTAGAGACTGAAGGAATGGATTCTTCAGCATCAGAATCCTCATAGGGAAGCATGGAGTAATCCTGTTCAGAAGAGGAATCAGAGGAAATAGAAACCTGATCAGAAGAATCATACTCTGTCTCTTGCCTAGGCCTCTTATCAGGAGGGGGATGGGAGCCCCTGAACAAACTAATTAGGTCTTCGGCCATTTTGAGCATCTGTTTTTTAGGCATGGAAGTCTGAGAAGGAGAATGCTGTACTTGTTTCTTTGTCTTTAGAGCTGCTTTAGTCTTTGTCTTTGAAGCTGAAGATGGCTTAATATATAGTTGTTTAGGTCTGAAGACACCCTCAGAAGCCGATGCCAGCTCAGCGGCTCCGGACCCATCTGAGGGAATGATTTCCGAGTGTCCAATACCTTGCGTTTCTAGAGGTCCACTCGGCTCCATGTGGGAGTTGGAAGCGGCCTGTGGCTCTGAGGCAGCGGGCGCCAGGGGCTGCGAAACCGCCTCTCTGAGAACCAGCGAACCGGCGACTGGCCTAGCAGAGGCTTTGTCGTTGGTTTTGGACCTCGGATGCCTATTCTTTCCTTGTCCTTGCGGTTTTTGTAAACTCCGGTTGTCTGCTGGTCCAACGGCATTATATTATTAAATCTTCGGCCAAAATAATGAAATGCAAAATTGAACCGACGCTTGATAGTGCGTTGGTTAAATCTAGCACAAAACTGACAGCTAGCAACGTTGTGATCAGGGCCTAGGCAAGGAATACAGTAAGAGTGAAAATCCTTATGAGGTATTTGCTTCCCACAAGAAATACAATTGTTAACTTTTTCTGACATCGGTCTGGAGCAAGAAAAATGTTTCCGCAATGGGGTACTTAGCTTTAATGAAGACTTCGGTACTGAAATTCGGATTTGAAAATCTCAGGAGTCTGCCGACCGGCACTTGCGAACTGCTTTTGCTTCAGGCGTCGCGCAGCAAGAAAAACTGAAGAAAATGGCGTCGGCTGCATCTTTTATACCCCTGGCACACTGTCGTCAGGTAAGAGGCAACAGCAACCGACGCTGGACCTAGACTTTGGAATTCTAGCCGACTGAGGGTAGCCCGCCAGCAGGATAACCCAAGAGTAATGACTGCAACAGTGAAACACGATGAACATCAAGGATCCTCACTCAGCTATAATGGTCTGTTTTTCTGCAGGTTTTACATTAATAAAACAGTGTGTGCTATAATTTGTAGTATGAATTCTTAGTGTTCCTGGGCCAGTAGAAATTAGGTTATGCAAAAGTTTTTTTTGAGCTTTGGGGTGTTAAGGACTAGACCCATTTGGTGCAAACTTTTCCAACTTCACTCCCAGTAAGAATATAATTTCTTAAGAGGCTGGGGTCCAGGACACTGAGCACTTGTTTTGAGTACATTTTCAGCTAGCCATTTATTTCTTTTTACTTGTTTGGCAGTATTGGACAGCTACAGTATTGTTTCCTTTCTTCTTGATTTTTTTTTTGTCAGTGATTAGTGGTAAAGTTTTATATTATGTATGTATGAGCGTCCTTGTGTAGATCTTGGGGGTTCTGCTGAAGATGTGAGTGAAGCTAAGACTTATATACATAATGTTCACCAAGTAATATTGCAGCATGGTTGGCCATTTTAAGTGCAAGGTTTTCAGTTACTCATTTGATGAAAGATCTGCAGTTTTGCTCATTTGTGATAGATAATCCTTTGATTGGCACTTGAACCCAGGATCTTCAGCAGTCTGTGCTGGTGTTCATCAATACATCTGAGCTGTGGAATGTCATATGTCTAACAGCCTGCACATGACCCTTATATTCCTGAGCATTTTCTGAAAAGTCAAGTTAAAAGGTATGAGCCCTGCAAATGTCCTGTGAACAGTAAATGTAAGTAAAGTGTAAATAGCAATGTTACAGTGTTATCTGTAACTTGTCTTCTTTACTGTAGTAAATTGGTGCAATCAGTCTTTAAACAATGCTGTTATGTACTGTAATGTACAGGAAACTCGTGGTTATATTTTTCTCCAGAGTTTCACAAACAACTTGTCACATCTTGGAAACAGTGTAACCTGGTATTCAAAAACCGCACGTAGCATTAAGTGAAATAACACAATGAGTAGTGGTGCACAGGGATGGGGGTAATTCAGAGACACATAGCAAGATGGTAATATGGGGAAAACAGTGCAGTTTTCATAGTATGTAGTTGACTCTATAATGGTATGCAGATGAATGGCTTCAAGAAAGTAAGACTTCCCATGTATGTAGGTGATGAAATCCAACATAAGGGTAATTGAGAGATCTGTAAATTCACTACTGTTATAAGCCACAGCACTTATATGTAATGAATGTCAGGATTTCTTGGTGTACAGGAGCATCACTTGGGAAATGTGCCCCTAATGTCTTTATCTGAACAGCAGATGTTAGTGGCTGCAGTGCCAGCAAAGTATCACTATGTACTGCATCCTAGCTGGGTTCACCAGCAGCTAGCATATCAGCTCCATGAACTGGGCATTGTTGACCACTATTGTGTGGACAGTAATACTGTATTAGATGTGTATTGCCCACAAATGGAATCAAAGGGGATGTCTGGACTGCCTATCCATGTAGACAGTAAGGTTGTTGTTGTAACCATCCTTGCTACAGGGACCTTTTAGTGCCTGACAAGGGAAGCATTGGGAATTTCACAGACATCAGCCTCACAAATCCTGCACCAGTTCCTTGATGTGACGTTGCAGCTTATGGCAAGTATTTAGGCTCAGAGTGGAGAAAACCAGCACTGTGTGGGCATTTTAAACCTAGCCCATTTCCCTAAGGCCCTTTGAGCTATTGATGGCACCCTATTACCATCAAGGCCTTCAACTGTTCCCCATGGCATGTGGTAAATCAGACAGAAGGGAAGCTTCTCCATTAACTGCTAAATGCTATGCAATGAAGAGGGTACTGTGTACAGTGTGCTGGTGTGCTTCTAGGCTGTTCCCATGATTCTCACATCTGGCACATGTGCAGACTCTACCAGTGTTTTGTACAGGATGACTTCACAGGGTCTTCTAATGGATAGCGCACCCATTACCAGGTATGTAGGTCATGATACATAGTTGCCATTTTAATGGTTAAAACAAATGATTTTAGAAAGAGGGTACCCAGAACTGTTAATTTGTGGGATCTAGGATGAAGTGGTTTTACACAGAAAAGACAGATTTGCACCTATTTTATGTTCAAATGACTCAGTTATAGTAGATAAAAGAAATACTGACATCAGTGTAGATGTGAATATGGGAATGCCTTTATTTCAGATTACAACGGGGATGCCTACATTATTAGGGACCTAGTTCAGAAGGAATGGGATAAGTTTTCCAACTTATCGGATCTGAATTTAAGGTTTGATGTTCCACTGAAATTTATTTACAAGAAAAGTAGAAATGTTCATAGGTTCATAGGTTGGTACTAGGCTATCAGCCCTAGGGCCTATACAAGCCTAGCCATAACAATTCCCTGGCTATTTCTTCCCACATTATTTACTTTCCTGGACCCCTGTCTAGCAGGGCGACTGACGTGATCCCTGGGGTGAATTTCCTTTCTCCCATCCAATCGTCAAGGTTCCTGTTGAAGAGGTCCAAAGAGGCACTCTGCTTGACATGTATGGGCAATCTATTCCAGAGTCTGGGGAGTCTCTGGGTCAGGAACCTATCCCTCCAGCATGTTTTGTTTATTGTGATGACAAGGTTTAGATCGCTGGAGCGTGTAGCTCTGAGGGATTGGGATTTCTTTAAGTGTAGCATGTCCAACAGCTCTGGGTTTGACATGGCCTTGTATGTTAAGCAGAGATCGCCTCTGAGTACGATATGCGACAGAGTATAGCTGGAGTTTTTAAGGTCAGCGAGGGCATCTGCTTTAGGCCTGTGATTCTTTTAGTGAGGTATTTCTGAGGCCTTTCCAGTTGTTGCAGATGTCTTGAGAGGTACATACCAAATGGGGCGTTGTATTCTATAATGGGTCTAATGAGGGATGAGTACAGTGGGACAATGACCTCCTTTTTTCTGGATGAAAAGCCCTTTGTGATGTGCCACATAGAAGGATTTCCTGACTGTTGTGGCGATGTGGTTATCGAAGGTGAGACCACTGTCCACCTGTGTCCCTAAGTCTCTTATCACACTTTCTGTGTTTAGTGTACTGCCACCTATATGGTAATTCATGGATACATGTTTTTTCCCAAAGGGGATAACAATACATTTCTTGGCATTGAGCTTGAGCCCATGGCTCTGGCACCAAGCATCTGTTTCTGTAAGGCCCTTTTGTAGAGTATCCACATCATTTGGGGATTCAATAATGGCTCCCAGTTTGCAGTCATCTGCAAACTTTGTTAGCCAGAGTCCCTTAGTGTTGACCTGTACTTCAGAGAAGTAGATGTCAAACAAGAGCGGCCTCAGGACTGAACCCTGAGGTACTCCACTTGTCACTTGTCTGGAGCTGGATTTGGAGTCTGCTACTTTTACAGTGTGGGTTCTATCAGTAAGCCATTTAGCAACCCATTGGGTGACATAGGGATTAATGCCCAACTTAGTAAGTTTATCTATGATTCCAGAGTGGGGGATGGTGTCAAAGGCCTTGGCAAGGTCTAGATAGGTTGTGTGGACCACCTTACCCTTGTCCATGGCTCTGGAGACTGATTCAAAGAAGTCAGTCAGGTTCAGGAGACAAGATGTTCACAAACCCAAACTGGGTGGGGTCCAGTGTTTGAAGGTTGCCAATGTCTTTGTTTATAAGTTCCATGATAATACGCTCCATGGCCTTGCAGATAAGGCTTGTCAGACTGATGGGACGGCAGTTTCCGGGATCCAAGGTGGATCCCCCTTGTGGATTGGGATAACTGTAGCTCTGCGCCACTCAGTGGGCACGAAACCTGAGGTGAGGCTATGATTAAACATGACACTTAGGTGAGGTGCCAGTTCATATTGTAGTTCATGTAGTACACAGCCCGGGATGTCATCTGGTCCCATGGATGCTGTATTCTTGGCTTTAGAGTGTGTTTTGTACCTGTGTGGCCGTTATTACTGGAATTTGGCAATCTTCCGGTATTGAGATGGGCCATTTAGGGGGTGAGAGGGGGGTGAAGTTGGCACTGAATCAATCTGCCAGGATATTGGCAATATCCTTTGGATCAGTATATTTAATGCCATTCTGTTTTAGCTCAGAGCAGATCTGAGCATTGCCATTTAGATTCTTGACATAGTTATAGAATGCTTTGTGGTTGTCTTTGGAATCTTTGGCAATTTTATTTTCGTAACTAGCTTAGTTAAGGACCTTTTGGGGAATAAATATGTGGAGTTAGTCAATAAGAAGGTTGGGACTTTCAAGTGCGGAGCATGCCAGCAGGGTCCTTTTATATCTAATGTTTCAGAAATAGTAGCAGGGGTAAATACATACGATCTAAGTCACATTATAATTGTAACAGTAAAGGCTTACTCTATATTGCGACGTGTACAAAATGTGAGGCATTTTACATAGGTAAAACCAAAAGGTGTTTAAAGAGAAGGATATATGAACACCTTTACGATATTAAGAAAGGTTATATTAAAAATGCCCTATATAAACTCACTCAGATATGTGAGGCTGCTTTTTTCACATTTTTTGTGGTGGATGAGGTGCCCATGGATAAAAGGGGTGGACCGTGGGAGACTAAGTTGGAATACCGAGAGGTATATTGGCAACTGGTATTAGAAGCCAGTAAATGGCTGGGCTTGAATGAAATGATCTCTCTCGTCCCTATCATGAAGTTAAGAATAGCTAAGCTTTAGACTTATTTATCATACCCCTGCATTTAGTTACAAGTTTTATTTATATATGTGATAGTGTTCAATCTCGCCGTTTGTTCTTACACATGGGTTCGGAGCCGATCCTCGGCTCCGTGCCGGCCGACTGCAAGCTCTGCATCGAGAAGAAGCTCGAGGACATCTAATACCCACAATCCCCCTCTGCCTTTACCTCAGATCTAGTTTGCCGCTGCTGCATACGCATCGCTGGAGACTAGCTCGAGGCTTTACAGATAAGATTTTATCTATTCTGTTGAAATTCAAAGAGATTTTTCTTTCAAAAATAGTTATTTAAGTATAGAGTACGGTGTGTGAGTGCATTAGGATTCTCGGTACCTTAAAGGGGCTTAACTTTGTTAACTTTCGGGTATAAAGAGTTTCGGGGCCTACACCTCTACTGGTACTTTATCTAGACAACTTGTTGTAGTCTTGCTCTTAAGCAATTGTTTAAGCGGACTTTCATTTACTGGATTTGATTCAGTAACCGGATTTGACACTCTTACTGGACTGGACTGTTTCTCTTATTTGTCAGTATGTCTGAAAAATTAAAATCTGGCTTTAAACGTCAGTGTGGCCAAAAGATGTCGGTCACAGACAACCACAGTTCCTGTGTCTACTGTCTTGGCCCTCTCCACTTACAAGAGGACTGCTCTATTTGTCACTCTTTTAGTGGGAGGGTCATGACAGATAGGCGCAGGAAACTGATGGATAGAGGATTATTGAAACCCTCTTTCCAGGAGGCTCTGGATGCTTCAGACCAGGCATCCAAGTCTTCGAGAGGCGTCGGAACCAAAGTCATCGGCTCCGAGCTCTTCAGATCCAGTTAGATCACCGGTTCCACAGACTTCGGGGCCGAGTGTTCAACTTTTGGCAGTTTCCGAGCCTCGAGTCTTGGAACCGGTGATGGAGCTCCCTCCGTCGACTCTGCTGAGGTCGGCTCCGTCTTCGATCCCTTCGACTCGTTCTTCTAGGCACCTCTCCGACACCGATGTGGACCGTGTGGTGCAGAAATTGATGGAGAATATGGCTTTATCCAAACTCATCTCGGTCTCCTCTCAGTTGGTGTCGAGACTTGAAGGCCTTCCAATATCTCCATCTGTTCCTCCTCCGAGACCCGTCCAGTCTTCGGAGCCGGAAGAGGCTGAACTGATGATTGTGGAGCCCTCGGTGCCAGAACCGTCTTTTTCTCGGTCGGCTGTTCACCTCGACTCCATCCGATCCGGTACTGGAGTCTCGGAGCCAAGATCCGTCCTTGGTTCCGGGACCGAGTCGGACCGATGTTTGGTTCCGACCTCCCTCTCGGGCCTCGCACGGATCGACTCGGTTCCGTCCTCGGGTCGGTGCCTTCGGCCCTGTTTCGGGATTCTTCCCATTTCTTGAACCGGGAGATACCTCGACTCGGGACCCGGGGCCTTCGACCTCATGAGGAAGGTGTTGTCTACCCAGACAACCACAACAGCAGGTACAGCTTCTCCTCCCACAAAGGACCGTTATCCTCCTCTGCACCCACGGCCACGCCCAAGCGTCGGGCACCGGTGTCTCAGCCACCCTGGAGGGTGCCCCTCTTCTCGGAGGCTTCTTGGATGCTCCCACGAAGAAGTCCCTAGGAAAAGACTGTGTAAGAGGAGACACTTGGATTCTCCACAAGAATCCTTGACATCTGATACTGACTTAGATGAGTCAGAAGGGTCCCCTAAGTCACCTTCAGAGGATGTCTCTTTTTCTGACATCCTGGAGATCCTAAAACAGAGAGGTGACTGGCAAGCCCTTCCCCCTTCTGAGGATGAGTCAGTTTTGCTGAAGGCATTTGGTGCCCGTCCTTCCTCCTCCTGGGTCACTCCGCCCTTTGATGAGCTGATGGAATTAATTGCTAGAAGGGCATGGGAGACTCCTGACACGGTGGAACCAGTCCCTAGGAAGCCAAATAAGTACATCACGGCACCACAGGACAAAGCTTACCTCACCAAAGGAGTTCCAGTAGACGCCATGGTGGTGGCAGCGGCCACGAAAAAGGAGATGTCGGAATCTTCCTCATCTGTCCATCCGCCTAACAGAGATTCTAGGACCATGGACAGATACGGGAAGCGCATTTTCAGTTCAGCGGCTTTCTCTATGCGTTCCCTGAACTATTTGACTCATTTTACACGTTTGCAGAGGGATCTAGTCAAAGAGTTGGGAGATACCCTCCAGGGTACTACAGATGCCGCTGTCTCAGAGAAAGTTACAGTGCATCTCAACACCCTTACGTCCATTGTAAACTCGTCCATGAGGCTGATATCCTATGCAGCCGAAGGATCGAGTAGTAGGCAATCTTGGATGCGCTTATGTTCTTTTGCGGAAGCCTTCAAGTCTTCCTTTACTAACGCCCCATTCGACGGAGCCACACTTTTTGGCCCTAAAGTAAAGGAGACCCTTACCCGGTGTGAACAGGAGGGAAAGACTCTGTCTGCTGTCGGAGTCCGTTTTTCCACCCCTTCCAGACCGTACCCCAAAGGGCAACGTGGTGGGAAAATGTGGTTTCGAAAACCCCAGGGATCTTTCCCAAACACACAGGGTGATGCCCCCTCTAGAGGCAGAGGGGGGGGCAGAGGTGGAAGACGCCGCCCTGGCGGCAGAGGGTCCGTAAAACCAAGGTGACAGGGATAACCTCCTGGCAAACCTTTCCAGCACTCCTGAGAGGAGGCCCGACTGTCCTGCTCTGGAGGCAGTCGGGTCGCTAGCTTTATACCCTCAGGCCTGGCAAAACATCTACAGACAAGTGGGTAAAAGCGTGGTTACCAGAGGTTACAACATTCCCTTTCTATCTCAGCCCATCCCAAAGAAAAGACTCCCAGATGTACCCCCATCTCGAGAGCCAGCAGCTATAGAAATTTCAAAGTTGCTAGAAAAGAGTCATCCAACCAGTCCCAGCGGACCAGCAAGGATTCGACTTACTCAAGGTTCTTTTTAGTTCCAAAGAAAACAGGGGACTGGAGGCCCATTCTGGACCTAAGCTACCTCAATACCTTCGCCAGGAAAGAAAAGTTCCGAATGGTCACGCTT
This sequence comes from Protopterus annectens, assembly GCF_019279795.1. Classification (NCBI taxonomy): domain Eukaryota; kingdom Metazoa; phylum Chordata; order Ceratodontiformes; family Protopteridae; genus Protopterus; species Protopterus annectens. The sequence goes on from NC_056746.1 coordinate 1,121,930,807, forward strand.
CAATCGATCCTTCCATTCTTACAGAAGGACGACTGGATGTGCTCAATAGATCTAGAGGATGCATACTACCACATCAAAATGGCCAGGGCATCCAGAGATCATCTGCGCTTCCGGCTGGGGGCCAGTCACTTTCAATTTCGAGCCCTGCCCTTTGGTCTGACCTCAGCCCCCAGGGTCTTCACCAAATGTATGGCAGTGGTAGCGTCTCACTTGAGACGCCAGGGATTCCAGGTGTTTCCATTATCTGGACGACTGGCTCCTTTCTGCCACCACCAGGCATCAACTACTACAGGCCAGAGACTTTGTTCTTCAACTGTGTGTTCACCTAGGGATTTCCGTGAACTTCGGAAAATCCTTACTTCAGCCATCACAAAACATCTTGTTCATAGGAGCAGAGTTAGACACACGTCAGTTGATTCTGAGGCTTCCCCCAGAAAGGATATTATCACTTCAGACTGATATTCGTCTTCTACTCTTGTCAAGGAAATCTCCTGCAAAACTAGTACTAAAGGTGTTGGGCCTCATGTCAGCCTCCCTGATTGCAATTCTCCTGGGAAGGCTGCACATGAGAGTCCTACAATGGCTGCTGTTTGCACAATGGTCGTTTCAACAACTACCTCTAACACCTAGATTCTTATAACAAGACATGCAAAGCAGATCTAAACTGGTGGCTTCAGACGCGTTCAACCTTTCCCAAGGGAGACCGTTTGTGCCACCGCCCACAGTTACAGTGACCACGGGCGCTTCCCTGATAGGGTGGGGGCATCTTTCAGGGACAGACAGTCCAAGGCGAATGGACCAATTTGGAGTACAATCTGCACATCAATGTTCTAGAGTTGAGGGCAGTGTTTCTAGCGTTGCAACACTTTGCTCCCCTTCTTCCTCTAGGGACTATTGCAGTTCAGACGGACAACATGTCGGTAGTCTGGTACATAAACAAGCAAGGGGGAACCAAGTCCTATCAGTTATTCAGAGAGGCCATGAGAATTTGGCAGTGGAGTCCACGGGTCGCTTTTCTAATAGCAACGCACATCCCGGGTCATCCAACGTCATAGCCGACAGGCTCAGCAGAGCAATTCTGTTACCGCACGGTGGTCCCTAAAACAGTCAGTGGCGAAAGGATTTTTCGCGTGGGGCCAGCCTTCCTGCGATCTGTTTGCGTCTCCAATGAACGCCAAATGCAGGAGCTATTTTGCCCTATTACCCCCTCCAGGGGAAGTCCCCAGGGCCACTGGTTTCGATTGGCCCCGGGACTCCTGTGCATTTCCCCATTTCCTCTGATATCAAAGTTTCTCCAGAAAGCCAAGAACCTACACAGGACGATAATCCTCATTGCCCCATTCTGGCCTCGTCAAATTTGGTTTCCCTTCCTGAAGATACACTGCATTCGGGGACCATGGATTCTGGACCCAGAGCCAGACCTATTGACTCATTCAGGGATTCCCCATCCAGCTTCTCTCTCCATCTGGCAGCTTGGCTGCTCCACCTCTTAGCCAGGTCTGATCTGTTGTCACCAGCAGTCCAGGATATTTTGGTGGCTTCGCACAAAGCTTCCACTACTAAGACATATGCTAGTAAATGGAAGCGATTTGTATTCTGGGCCAATACACACCATGTGGATCCGTTTATAGCTCCTTTGAATAAGATCTTAGAGTTCTTAACAGACTTATTTCATCAGGGTGCTTCTCCTGCTACACTAAGAGTTCAGTTGGCTGCCATTTCGAATTTCCATGTGGAAGAAGGTGGTGCTCGTTATGGCTCACAGACTTTGTAAAGCCTTTTAAAAGGAGTTTTTCATATTAGACCACCGGTCAGATGTCCTACGGCACCTTGGAGTCTAAACTTGTTGCTATCTAAATTAATGTTGCCCCTTTGAGCCTGGCTCTTCTTGCCCACTGAAATATTTATCCTGGAAAACTCTCTTTCTGGTAGCCATTACTTCCGCTAAGCGAGTATCTGAACTTCAGGCCTCCATCAAACATCCGTATTTGATCTTTCACTCTGACAGAGTTTCTCTTGAACCAATTCATCTTTTTCTCCCTAAAGTGTGTTCTATTAACAATATTAATCAGTCCATTGAATTACCCACTTTCTTTCAAAACCACTCCAACAAAATGGAGTATATGTTACACAAATTAGATGTTCACAGACAGCTAAGGTTTTATTTGGATAGAACAAAGGATCACAGGAAAACAGATCAACTCTTTGTGGCCTTTGCTTGGATAGCAGGAAAGGACTTGCAGTTACCAAAAGAACTCTTTCTAAATGGTTAGCATTGTATAATTTATGTCTACGATTCTTCAAATCAAACCCTGTTACACAAACCCAAAGGACATTCCACAAGGTCAGTGTCTACATCTTTGGCTCATGCAGCCTACCACTGGACGCCTATTGCGGCTGCTACTTGGTCTAAACCACATACATTCATTTCTCATTATAAGGTGACAGGTTTTCTAGGGACAGACTTTGGGATTCTGGCCGACCTCGGGCTGCCTGCCGGCAGGAGCATGACTGCAACAGTGAAGACACTAACATCTACATTTATGGTAGGTTTCCAGGATCCAAGGTGGATCCCTTGTGGATTGGGATAACTATAGCCTGCCACCCAGTGGGCAATCTAAAACCTGAGGGGTGGCAGATGATTAAACATGACACTTAGGTGAGGTGCCAGTTCATATTGTAGTTCATGTGGTACACAGCCCGGGATGTCATCTGGTCCCATGGATGCTGTATTCTTGGCTTTAGAGAGTGCTTTTGTACCTGTGTGGCGTTATTACTGGCATTTGGCAATCTTGTATTGAGATGGGCCACTTAGGGGTGAGAGGGTGAAGTTGGCACTGAATCGATCTGCCAGGATATTGGCAATATCCTTCGGATCAGTATATTTAATGCCATTCTGTTTTAGCTCAGAGCAGATCTGAGCATTGCCATTTAGATTCTTGACATAGTTATAGAATGCTTTGTGGTTGTCTTTGGAATCTTTGGCAATTTTATTTTCGTAACTAGCTTAGTTAAGGACCTTTTGGAGAATAAATATGTGGAGTTAGTCAATAAGAAGGTTGGGACTTTCAAGTGCGGAGCATGCCAGCAGGGTCCTTTTATATCTAATGTTTCAGAAATAGTAGCAGGGGTAAATACATGATCTAAGTCACATTATATTTATAATTGTAACAGTAAAGGCTCGTGCGTTATTACAAAACAAATGTGAGGCATTTTACATAGGTAAAACCAAAAGGTGTTTAAAGAGAAGGATGTATGAACACCTTTACGATATTAAGAAGGGTTATATTAAAAATGCCGTATATAAACTCACTCAGATATGTGAGGCTGCTTTTTTCACATTTTTTGTGGTGGATGAGGTGCCCATGGATAAAAGGGGTGGACCGTGGGAGACTAAGTTGGAATAACTGGTATTAGAAGCCAGTAAATGGCCGGGCTTGAATGAAATGATCTCTCTCGTCCCTATCATGAAGTTAAGAGCAGCTAAGCTTTAGACTTATTTATCATACCCCTGCATTTAGTTACAAGTTTTATTTATATTTCAACACATTTTAACACTTTTAGTACATTTTAATATTTTTAATAACATATATTTATGATGGTGATTTATTTATGCATTTTAAATATTTTAAATTTATTACATTTTATATTATATATTTATTTAAAATGTTTAAAATATTTATTGGATGCATTTGTTGTATTTTGATGTTAGGAACATTATATGTGCAATAACTTGACTAGGTCAATGAAGGGTTAAATGAACTAGAGAGTTTTTTAATTGATTAATTACTTATTGTTAAGGGTATATAAAGGGAAGGTATAGAGCTTGTGTTATCTGATGAAGTGGTGTGACGAAAACAAACTGTTTGTGTGTCAGCGGTAATCCTGTCTCTTGTGCTGTGGCTTGCTGTGGTTCAATAAACTGTATTTGTGGTGGAAGCAGCTATCCAGTGCTCTTTTTTTGTTTATTGGTTTTGGATTGAGCACTTTTCCTCTTGAACTTGCCATTTTAATGGTATTAACTGTTGTATTTTGCATGTGTGGCTGAGATGGCCTACAGTACCATGCATTCACAGACAGAGAATATACTGGTGAGTTATTTTGTGCCCCATGCTACACTGTATGGTGATATGCAAGTAGATGCAACTTTGGCACTCCTTAGTACCACCTGAGAGTGCTAAACACAAGTAATGACAGAAGTTTGTCTGTTTTTCCACTGTCACCTCATATGTGTTTGATATGTTAGCGTTACTGACAGTTTTGCTGTGTTGTACGACTGCCATGTGCACAGTGCCATTGTCATCGACCAGAAAGACATGCTGATATTAAAATGCTTGCTGCCAATTATGCTTGGACCTTCCACCAATGGAAGCTTTAAGAGAATAAAAATAACATACTTGTGGCAATGTGGGAACATATGCTTCACTTCTCCAAACCTGTGGTACACGTACTGGTATATTCAATTGGCTACAGACACGCATGTGGTAAACTTTTTGGATTATAGAGCTCTTTACGAAAAAAAGAATTTTGTCTATGTATGGATGTTGAATTGTTGGAGTCTGTATGTGCCCCAAGGGGTCTACTTCATATAATCGACTTAATCTTTTGTCGACTTTCATATCATCGAGACTACAATGTCGAAAGTTTAAAAACACGGACACCCAGAACATCATATTTTCTCTCCAAGTAAGTAACCACTTGGCCACCAACAAATAAAATAAAAATGTAACAAAATTAAACCTGCCAAAGTGGGGGGCTGTACCTCCCACACACCCCTAACTAAATATACCAACTTCGAGATCGCACACCAGTGGAGAAAAGGGCAAAGTTCACCATGGTGGCCAAGTGGTTACTTACCCAGAGAGAAAATACAATGTTCTGGGTGTTTGTGTTTTTAAACTTTTCACATTGTCATCTCGGTAATATGAAAGTTGATGAAATGGTAAGTCGATATATATGAAGGGGACCCGCCTCAAATTGTGTAGATTATACTTGTAACATCACTAGGTGTAGAACATCATTAAACAAGTAGTACGTTTTCCAGACAATGGACAGCTTGTGGAGCAGGCTGCCTTTACATAAATGTGAAAGTGAGTTTTTAACTGCTTTTAAAAAAGCTTTTTATTATTGGAATATTTATTCTACTCAATAGTTCTCAAGTCTGCATTTTAATTGGGCTTTTTGGCCTTTGCACAGTAATTCTAAACTCTGAACTGCATGACAGTGTTGTGACTAGCATGTGTTGGTGGTGCCCTTTCTGTTGTGAAGCTGTCCCTGGTGAGGTCTTGTGCTTTGGTCTTGGCATGCAGTGTCATATTTGTCATATTTGTGATCCTCCACTGCACCTGTACTAGTGTCCTATTATGGCTGACCAGACCATTTATGTCTTGCACAAATTCCTGTCACTCCTTGTCATAGAAAAGTTAGTCAGTTTTATCTTTGTCCAGAATGCAGATACTGTGTGTGCATAGTGCCTACAGTAAAATGTCAGTCTCCTGGTTGGGAACTTTTTCCAGTCATTGTCACTTTCTGTGGTCCACAAAAATATGTGTACACCAGCGAGTGAGTTTGACACACACCACCAGACAAGACACACACACACACACACACACACACACACACATGTATGTGAGACTGTCAGTTGTTGATTCCTGTTTTAGTCCTGTCCTCTTCCTACCACTCGGTGGCCACATTTGTCTGCTGTTATGCTGTGACCATCCTCACCCTGTTCTGTGCTGACAGTAGCAGTGGGCATGCTGTCACTGCCCAACTTCTTGCAGCATTGTGCTGATGGCTAGTAGTGCTCTTGTGCCTCTCCCCTCCCTAGGTTTACACAGTCACGCCAAGACCTAGACACGGAAGCCATTGCTTCTCCTGTAGTGCATAGGCCTCATTGCACCCCCTATGGGACATTTGCCTGTCATGCCCTTAACACTATATTCTGTATCTTGGTGGGCCTACCAGGTGGATGTTTTTTCCCCTTATGCCCATTTGTTGTTACTTTAACCTCGTGTACTGGTCTGGCATTTGACACAAAGGGTTGTAAGCTGTCATTCCTGTGGTACAGGATTAGATTCCATTAACTCTCATTTGCCTGCTGTGTAACCTTGAGTAAGTCACTTACTTATTAACCAGATACCTCTTAGAGATAACTGAGAATTTTGCCTAGGCAGAGGTCCTCAAAGGTCCCCTGGACTGCAAGTCTAATCTCTACACAAGAATCTACTGTTTCCTGTTCGTCTTTATTGCTGTCTTCCACAATGGGTGCTCAGTACAGTGGAACATTACTATACATCTTATTTTTTTAACTATACCAATCATACAGCTCAGTGTCTTCACTGAAACCATATTCTTGACTTTTTCATCTTAACATGGTCTTCCACAGTGTGGTGACGTCACTTGATAAAACAGGCCTGACAGTGTAGCAGTTAAGTTAGTGCGATCACCTCTGATAAGCTACTGTAACACATTCCAAGCAGCTTCAGTCAGACTAGCTGATGGTATCTGGTTTCCCTTCCATTAAACAGAAAATGGTACTACCCCCCCCCCCCAAGAGTCTGCATCCAATGAAATGAGTCAGAGGAGGAAGACCTGGCTTACGTTTCCCAGATAAACCAAGAAAAGCACTGAAATACAGAGCCGCCAGTCCACAGGGGTACAACCACTCAGCCATTTATTGCACCAAATTCACATAAAAAGAAAACATAAAACACTTAACGAATCACTGTGTTTTTCGTCATAAATCTAGATTTCATCAGATAAATAAAAAGTACATGAAATTAAATCACCCATTTTATACAATTCAAAAACACCCAAAGAGAGCAATTCCCCCCTTACACACCCATATAACTCATAAATAAACATGAACGTAAACATCATACAGTTAAAAACTTGTGTCTATAAAAATAATCAACCAAAGCCTTAAAATATCATCATCCTACAGATAAAAAATGTTGAATAATGTTATATTGAATATGTATATGAATCCTAAATATATATATATATATATATATATATGTATATGAATCCTAAATATATACATATATACAAATGCATCTCTCAGAAACTTAATTTACAGAATACAAATACCTTTTGTTAAACAATAGCACCATCTAGTGGCCATTTACAAAAGTATTTAATAAAAATGTAATAAAAATTCATTAGTGGTGAAGCTTATATACAAATATTACTATCAATTATATTTAAATCAAATAAATATTTCATAATGAGCTTTATTAAAAACTTTGATAAAAAATTAACTAGTAATTATTAAATAACTATAGAAACATTTTTCTGGAAGCAAATGTATTATTTTTTAAAAACATAATTATAATCTTGCTGCCCTAGGTTTTAAAACGGGTGCTAGGTAGGGAAACTGCATCGTTAATCCCAGGGTATTTATTGGCTACTAGGACTATTTGCCATTATAACTCCCAGTACTCTATCTTCGTTTCCCACATGCCCAAACCACCCCTCACATCCTTTGCTATTTCCTCCATGACAAAACATTTTTATTTTGTTAAGGCACAAGATATACTATGTTTATATAAAGAATTGTTTTCTTTCCTATTCTTTATAGCATTCATGTATTCGTAGATTCTCTTTCTTAACTTCCTTTCAGTTTTTCCAATATAGAAAGCTTTACAGGTCTCACAAATAACAATGTATACCACCCCTTGGGTATCACAAGTACTGTATGTCCTACCCACTATGTATCTATCGCTCGACTCAATATATACACTTTCTGCAATGACCGCAAATGGACATTGATTACACATCCCATATCGATATGTTCCTTTCAATTTCTCAGTTTTCCTATTTTTGTCACCCTGGGATTCTAATAAATTGTTAATGTTCCTTCCCCTTCTATAGATAAATTTCAGTGACTCATTAAAATTTAAGTTGAGTTTGGATAAACTTTCAAAATTTTTCTACTACTTTTCAAAAATATTCCTAATGGCACCTGAATCCCCACAAAAGTCTGAAATAAATGCACCTTCATAACGAGTACACTCGTTTAATGTGTTTTCCAATGCAGTTTCAGTATTTCCATTGTTAATGAGAAGTTTCCATTTTTTTTGGTTTTATGTTTCCCAGATGCCTTCCCCTCTAAGTTATTATGCAGATGCTGAGAATACCATGTCCTGTACTTATCTAATAGATGATATCTCATTTGCTGATACTTTACACATGACAAGGAAGTTATTTATTTATTTGAAATTTGTTTACTAGAAAAGTCCGACTGGGTATGAGCCCATTTTCAGTGGAGGCCCGGGGAGAAGAACTCCACATAACACATTAAACAGAATTTAAAAAATCGAACAATGGTTACAGATGTTAAGACAATAACAACATAGTACCGTTTCTGAATACAATAAAAGAAAATAAGCAAACTATAGGGCAAGCAATAAAGTTGATCATACATAATATACAAAATAGAAGAGAGTTCCTAATATGCATGTAACATAATGATGCATGAAAAATATATAACAGAACAAGTAATATGTTGTAAGTGCCATATACTCTTTCTGGTAGGAGAACTTGAAAGTAAATATTAGTCAAACCCTGGAATAGATAAAGGTTAGTTTAAGAATATAAGGAAAGAATATTGGACGGTTAAGGAATTAAAAGAGAGGTGAGGCTAGGAAGTAGGTAATGCAGGAAGGGAAGATAGGATATATATCAAGGGAAGGTCTATTAAGAGTGTGGAAGAAGGGAATAGGAGAGAGTTCTAAGATGACAAGGAGGGACAGAGCTGGGAAAGATGTGCAGCATGTAAGGGTGATAAAGGATAGTGAGGGAAAGGTACTCACAAGAGAGGAGAGTGTGTTGAGTAGATGGAAAGAGTATTTTGAGAGGCTGATGAATGAAGAGAATGAGAGAGAGAGAAGGTTGGATGATGTGGGGATAGTGAATCAGGAAGTGAAACAGATTAGCAAGGAGGAAGTAAGGGCAGCTATGAAGAGGATGAAGAATGGAAAGGCTGTTGGCCCAGATGACATACCAATGGAAGCATGGAGGTGCTTAGGAGAAATGGCAGTGGAATTTCTAACTAGATTGTTTAATGAAATTTTGGAAAGTCAGAGGATGCCTGAGGAGTAGAGAAAAAGTGTTTTGGTGCCTATCTTTAAGAATAAGGGTGATGTGCAGAGCTGCAGTAACTACAGAGGGATAAAACTGATCAGTCACAGCTTGAAGTTATGGGAAAGAGTAGTGGAAGCAAGGTTAAGAAGGGAGGTGATGATTAGTGATCAGCAGTATGGTTTCATGCCAGGAAAGAGCACTACAGATGCAATGTTTGCTCTGAGAGTGTTGTTGGAGAAATACAGAGAAGGTCAGAAAGAGTTGCATTGTGTCTTTGTAGACTTGGAGAAAGCATATGACAGGGTGCCTAGAGAAGAGTTGTGGTATTGTATGAGGAAGTCGGGAGTGGCAGAGAAGTACATAAGAGTGGTACAGGATATGTACGAGGGTAGTGTGACAGTGGTGAGGACTGCAGTGGGAGTGACAGATCCATTTAAGGTGGAGGTGGGATTACATCAAGGATCAGCTCTGAGTCCTTTCTTATTTGCAGTGGTGATGGACAGGTTGACAGATGAGATCAGACAGGAGGCCTCGTGGACTATGATGTTTGCAGATGACATTGTGATATGCAGTGAGAGTAGGAATCAGGTTGAGGAGACTCTGGAGAGGTGGAGATATGCTCTAGATAGTAGAGGAATTAGGGTCAGCAGGGCTAAGACAGAATATATGTGTGTAAATGAGAGGGAGGGTAGAGGAATGGTGAGGATGCAGGAGTAGAGTTGGTAAAGGTGGGAGTTTAAGTACTTGGGATTAACAGTTCAGAGTAATGGTGAATGTGGAAGAGAGGTGAAGAAGAGAGTACAGGCAGGGTGGAATATGTGGAGAAGAGTGTCAGGAGTGATTTGTGACAGGCAGGTACCAGTAAGAGTGAAAGGGAAGGTCTACAAGAGGGTAGTGAGACCGGCTATGTTATATGGGTTGGAGACAGTGGCATTGACAAAAAGGCAGGAGTCAGAGCTGGATGTGGCAGAGTTAAAGATGTTAAGATTTGCAATCGGTGTGACTAGGATGGATAGGATTAGGAATCAGTATATTAGAGGGTCAGCTCATGTTGGACAGTTTGGAGACAAAGCAAGAGAGACGAGATTGCGTTGGTTTGGACATGTGCTGAGGAGGGATGATGGGTATATTGGGAAAAAGATGCTAAGGATGGAGCTGCCAGGTAAGAGGAATAGAGGAAGGCCTAAGATAAGGTTTATGGACGTGGTGAGAGAGGACATGCAGGCGGTTGGTGTGACAGAGCAAGATGCAGAGGATAGGAAGAAATGGAAAGAGATGATCCGCTGTGGCGACCCCTAATGGGAAAAGCCGAAAGAGAATGATGAAGGAGCATGGGCAGAACCACTTATTGGTTAGATGTTCTTTCAGCCTAGACTTGAAGGAATAGTAGTGGGTATAAGTCTGATTGCTTCTGGAATGCTATTCCATGATTTGGCAACACAGTGAGAGTACAGATTAACCCCGTTACCTCTTTGAGGTTTGTAAATAGATAGTAGATAACTTGTGAGAGGAGCATAGGTCAAGAGATGGAATATAGTGTTAATGTAGTGATGATGTAGTTTCAAAAATGAGGAGTTGTATAGTAGTTTCTGAGTTAATGTTAGTTGATTAAAGGTGAGAAGGTGGAGTAGTTTGAGCCAAATTAGGGGCTTGAGAACAGAACAGTGGTGAGAAAGGATGAAGTATTTTTTCCACAGGGAGGGGACATAAGCCTCCTTGATGGATCTATTAATGATTATTGAATCAGCATACATTTTTATGAATTTGTTAGGAAGTTTATATGCAGAGGGGGAATGTGGTGTGATCTTGCACAGGACGAATTTGATCAAGGAAGTAGGAACTGATTGAAGGGAAAATGTGGAGTGACCGGTAATAGGAGGCTGAGAGAGGGGTAGAATGAGATGGAGGGGATTGTTAGTGATGGAAGCTATGCTATCAAGGAAGTAAGAGTTAAATTGAGTTGCTGTGTCAGGGGAGGTAGTATCACAGGAGGGTTGGGGGAGGACTTGACTTCCTGGGTTTTGGATTTTTTTGATAGTGTACCAGAAGGTTTTCGGACTGGATTTGTGCTGATTTTGTGGCTTTGCATATAATTTTTTTTTGTCTAAATTAACCTGTTTCTTTACAAGGTCATGCAGTGCTTTGAAATGCTGTAAATAGTTGTGAGTCTTATGTTTTAGGCAAGTTGTCCAAGCTCTGTCTATTTTTTGCATCAGTGATCTGATATAGATAGAAAGCCAAGCTGGTTTTGACTCTTTTTCTTCTGGTAGGAGCTAAACTGTCTAAAGTGTTTAGGAATGTAGAATTCAATTGTTAAACTGAATCATATAATGGTAAGTTTTTAAGGAAGGACCAATTGATGGAGTTTAGTAAATTTGTAAACGCCTGCTGGTCAAAGTTAGATAGGTTTTGTACGGTCTTGTATAGGTGTGTTGTCTACATGAATGTGAAACAAGTCTAGTTGTACAGATGTGGTGGTAAACTCTAATAGAGTCTGGAAGTGTTTTGGATTGAGAAAAATTGTTAGGATGGGAGAAATTAATTATTGAGCCGTTTTGGTTTGTGGAACTGGTAAAGGTTGGGTGAGTAATTCGTTGAAAAAAATCTAAGTAGGTTTATGCTATCTGTGGGAAACTGTAAGTTAAGTTTCTGCCAGTCAGTCTTGATATCACCTAATATTACAGTTTCCAGAGAGAGATTTTTTGATACCTAAGACAGGATACTTTCCAGAGTTGATAAGTTATTGTCAGGGGGTACGTATAAAGCTATAATGCAGAGACATTTATTATTAATTTAAGACAGGTGATCAATAGTTTGGCTTGGTCAAAGGAGTGTATGGATTGGTTGTGAGGGGTTAAGGAAATAACAGCAGGATATATTACTGCAACACCACCTACTTTTAATTTAAGTCTGTTAGCTCTGAACATAGTAAAGTCTGGAGGAAGTACTTTGGTATCCTTTGTGTGGTTTTAGCCAGGTTTCAGTGATTACTAGTATGTTAGGAGATTGTGCAGCATACAATTCAGAAATTTTGTTGCACATGCTATGTGTGTTTACTGAGATATATTTAAGCATATTTTTTGTACCTGGAATGTAGGTTGAAGATGTGGATTGTGAGAAGTTTGGACCAGGGTTAGGGTGGATGTCACCACAGAGCTGGAGGAATGTCAAGATTGTATAGTAAAGATAGGATTTCATTTTGTCAGTAAATGTAATGTTAAACGGGTATAGCTGTGTCTGAAACAGTTTGGGTTTAAAGAAGAATATATTATCTTTGTGAAAGAGATGAGTGGTGATGGGTAGAGAGTAGTGATTTGTGTTATTGGTGTAAGAGGTAATGTCTGTAGGAGTGCTTAGAATAGGTTGGATAAGGACCAGGTATGATAGTGAAGACAGGGAGAAGAGCATTAGTGATAGGAGAGTGAGGAGCATAATTTTAGATTAGGGATTATTAGAGAGCTAATCAGACAAACTACTTAAGTGGATAATTTGAGGAGAGTAATAAAGTTTATTGAAATGAAGAAAGGGGAGTAGTATGTAGAAAGGGTGCTAGTGTGATATTAATAGGAGTATGTTGAGAGATGCAGTGTATGGATGAGGAGGGTGGAGCTAACAGAGGAAGGGGATGATTGAGGTGGAACTGACAGAGGAAGTGGTGTGGTGAGGATAGGTCTAAATGTACAGGTAGTTGGGGGTGGGAGGGAAGTGGGATGACACCCCAGAGAACAAGAATTAGCAGGTAAGATGATAACCCAGAGAACAAGAACCAGCAGGTAAGTATTGTCAGTGAGGCTGCAGCAAATCTTTTTAATATGCTAGTTATAGGGTCAGAAACTGCCACAAGTATAATTCCTAAGTAAAATAAGCTGGCAGGTGGAAGGGTGTGCACACTACACAGATTGCAAGTATAACAAACACATTATATTAAACACAACTGTTCAAGCCAAATAACATTGCATACTGAAAAGCCAGCTAAAGGGAAAAAGGCATTTATATACACGTTCTTATTTATAAAGCATCTTCTCAAGTTTGGAGAGAGCTTGCAGGTGTGAGTCCCGAATCTTTAAAATCATCCAGGGGAGCACCTTGTACTGTACTGATTGGGGGGGGGGGGGGTAGCAGAATTTCTTGTTTGTAAAGTGTTTTGGCAAGTTTGCAGAGAGCTTGCAGGTGATTTTTGTTAGAGTCCCGAGTGTTTAAAATCATCCAGGGGAGTACTTTGTAGTTTAGAGATGGGGTGGGGTTGCAGAATTTCTTCAAATGAGAGGTTACGGAGAATCACTTCAAATGAGAGGTTACGGAGAATCACTTCAAATGAGAGGTTACGGAGAATCACTTCAAATGAGAGGTAAATGAGAATCACTTCAAATGAGAGGTAAAGGAGATCTGTGATGATCAAAAATTTTATTTTTGACCTTTTAGGTCTGAATACTTCAAACCTATGGCAATTCCCACAATTACCTATATAAAATTAGATAACAGATTTGTTTGGTGTCCCAGGATTCAGAATAGTGGTGTTTAAATTGGTTCCAGCTCCTAACTCACTTCTCATTGATCAGGAGACCGTGTCTTGCAAGAAAAATGTATACAGTAATAGCAGTGGCTTTCAGGGCTCTCCTGTGTTAGACACAGGGAGGTTGCTGACAATGCTGGGAACCAAAGCTCTTCAAACTAACAGCATCACAGACTGGAAAATATGCCATTAAATGTGGCTGTGATACTGTATGCGTAGCTTCCAGGGTTGCTGCAGCATGGTCAGTGATTAGAAAATATGCCTGGCTGTGGAATCAGCCCTGTCAGAGGATGCTAAAACAGGAATCCTTAGTACTCCCTTTCCTAAGGATTTATTGCTTGGACCTATTGCTAGAGACATAATTAAACATCTGCTGGGGAAGGGGAAGACTGTTTGTTAAGCAGTTATTTTATTTCCACGTTCCATGTTATGGTAGAAGTTACCCTTCAAGGAGCTGGTCCAATTGCCATCACCATGCAAAAGGTAAGAAGGGAAAAGGGCCTTTCTCTCAAATGCCAATTTAAACTGATGTCATCCAAAGCTACGATATTTGGAGAAAAAACATTCAGAAGGCCTTCCTCGCTCAGGACAAGGTAGAAATCTTGGCAAATTGCTTTCAACAGACTTTCCAGAATAGGTCAGAGAAGTACCTATGTGTCCTGGGGTACATAGTATCCACAATGTAGATGGTGCCTCTTGCAGAACTGCATATGACAGAATTGCAATGGTATCTCAGGGGTACTTTAGTAAGCACAGTTGGTCCATAAAAGAGATGACACCTGTCCTCCCCTACATTAGGAAGAAAGACCAACAGAGGTTATAGCGGGTGTAGTGAAAAATATGGGTTCCCTTGGAGCAGGCCGCAGTCACTCAAACTCCTAAATTTTATAGGCATGTCAGTACAAAGGTGATGATGGTGGTATTGATCTAGGCCCAATGTGAATTACATGAGTCATAATGGGCAACATGACTGTGATATGGTAGATAGGCAGGGAGGGACTCATTCAAACCACCACTGCTGCCTGGGCATTAGTCCGTCAGTCATGCACCTAAGAACCTGTTGCATTCCTTTTCAGTAGAACTTTCAGATAGATTAGCTAAGTAGATTAGAAGTAGATCCCTGTGAATGCATCTGGGGCAGGGGTGTTTTTCTTCATGGTGGACTGGAAGTAGACCCTATGACTTCCGACAACAGACAGCTGAAGAAGTTGTACTGCAGAGTACCTCACAAAGAGGCTTGTACAGTCATTGCCTTTTCCTTCAGTTTCTGTGTGCTTACCCTTCAGTCTTCTCTGAAGGAAAAAAGAGGTGGGGGGGGGGGCAAAGATGCTCATAATAGCATCTTTTATCCCAGCCATCATTAGTTTCTCTCTTGCCATCCCTAGAGAGAAGGAACCATTCATCCTTGGACTTGACTGTACTCAAGAGGATCTCTGATACAGCCCAGATATATGTATTCTCAGAGTAGCAGCATGGATGTTTTGATACTGCTGCCCTTTAGGTACCATTTTTACAGAGATTGTGCTTAGTGAAGCTGGGAAATGACCAACTAGTTAAATGGATGATATCCAAAGGATGAATTATGACCCCTTCTTAGAAACAGTGTCCTTGATTCTGCAGCACCTGTCAAATTCGTACTGGCCAGAGATGTCTTGTGTCTCAGTGAAGGCACATCTCCTAGCATGCCTGTAGACCCCCCTACAAGCATCATTACTACCAGTAAAATAATATTGGTTTTACATGGGACTTGATTTAGGCCAGTCATCTTTTAAACCAACAAGAGTGGCACCCCTCAAGAGTTTGTCAAGGAAAACAGCTTTTTTTGTATGCTATCACATCAAATAGGAGAATATATGAGCTCTAGTGAACAAGAAATCATTACTGATGTCTAAGAAGGGCAAGGTCAGCTTGCATTCATATGCTTACTTTATGCCTATGATGATCACAGAATTCTCTCTCTAAAGAGTTAATCCATTTACCAATTTGTGTTCATTAGACATCCATAGGCAAATGAGACACAAGAGCCACAGGTCAAAGTTTTTTGCCATTCATTTCTGGAAGAGAATGGAAACCAGTTTGTAAAGAGGCTACCTCCAAGGGCCTGTAAAATCTCACAATGCAAGAGGCTGTGCTTCTACTGCTGCTTTTTAAGAGGGTTGAGTACTCTAGCCATACTGGAGGTAGAAACTTGGACCTCGGTTCACACTTTTCCCAGTACTATAAGCAACACATCACCTCCAAAAGCAGACAAGATTTGCAACTACCCTTCTTCTGGCCCCTTGCAACCTGTGAAAGAAAGTCATATCAATGAAACTCTTACGTTCTGGGAGTCTTCCTGGTGGTTATTACTGGTGTACCAGTTACTAGTATGACAGACGTAGTACTCTTGTGAAAAGAACTCCTAGATATTCAGATAAGAAAATTGTTGCAGTCATGTTTACCCCCACCTTCTTCTCTTGCACTTTGGCTATGCATCCTTAACCCTAGGATACCCAGTCTCCTAACTTCCTTCCAGATGTCCACATCCAGTACTGTCACAAGGCCTTTAATGTCCTCCTGTCTGGATGGATTTAGTGGAGCCCAGATTTTCAGTGGCCTTTTATTTCCTAAGGTAGGAATGCCTAGGAAGCAAATGATGGCATGTACTCCTGGGTATGATTAAGCCCTATGTGGCAGCCTGAGGCCTCTGCTGTATGGGTAGAGAAGAGCTGAATATGCGCAGGCAGACGCCCCTGGCTAGGAGGGGGACAGGATGCATAGCTGTTGAAGTTGGGATGGACATTTGGACTTCTGCATCAGCTGTCCTACTACTGCAACATCTATCCTACTAATATTTACTTTTATGATAAGTTTCTTACACTGTTATTTCACTCAAGAGTTCATGCTTCTCTGATAAGTATGCTCTCTTTTCATATCCATTATATGTAGTTTTTTTGCTTGGTCTGTATTTTATTTTCAGATCATACTTCAAGTAACATCCTCTGCAGTCTTGGAGATGCCTTGTACAGGTTTTCTGATTATGCTTTTCAAGAGTTACCACTACCATAGGTATTTGTGGAATTTTTCACATGCATATTTTGTTGCCCTCAAGCTCTTTTCTTTTTAACTATATTTTTTATGCATCTGTAAGTACCCTTGGCCCATAGCCATGTGATCTATTTTTGTTGTAAGCTCTTGGGTCCTATACTTAATGACGTGTCTGCATATTTTCATGCTGATGCTTCTAATTCTTGAACAGCTAAGAAAATATTTGTGTTCGTAGATCCATTCCTATTAATTTAATTTCTTGCTCACGTCGTCTTTTGAGAGCTGCTTTTACTTTCTTTGGAGGATACATTATTGGCTTGCTTGTTTATAGTATTCTGTTGTGTACATTCTGAGCCTATAAATAAATGCATCATAGTTGTCAAAAATGTCTATTAATCCAGTCCATACACTGCAATGGTATGGACTGGGCACTGTAAGCACATCCTTCCTAGACATCTCCTGATGTGTATTAAAATCTCTAGCTCCTCCTCTATTCCCATGATGCCCTGGTGCACTTGTTGCTTCCGTATCTTGTTGCCAGTCCATCAGCTTGCACAGATCTTGAGTAGCTCTAACACCAAAAACCTTTCTTTAGAAAATGTGTTTTCCTGTCACATGCAATATGATTTAGAAAATTAGGAGAATTAATTTAATGTTCTATGGTTTAAAATAGAATCTTACTGCCATTCATGTTTGACCCAATGGCCTTTCCTGGTGCCCAGAACATGTTGAGTATGCATACTATTCAATCTGTATTTTAAAAGTGTGTTTAGCAATATTATACTCTGCACCCATTTCTAATTTAAATGCAGTGTTTAACTCCATTTTTTCCACCAGTAATCTGATCTGCAATCTTTTAACAGTTTTCACTTCATTGATATCAACAAACATCTTCAGGTGTATACAGATTCTTTTGAACATGTTTATTTCATTTTACACTTTTTCCAGTGGTTTGTTGAGCAGAGATCCTACAAAGTTGTTTTAGAAGCAGATTACTTCCTCATGCCTGTAGCCACATCTAGTATGCAAGGCTTGCATTTCAGTTGCACTGTGTGTTCTGTACACAACATGACTTGCTTTTTTTTGTTTCCATATTTAATATTCTGTTTTTTTTCCATTATCTTTTTTCTGACTAATTTGATCTTGCCTACATCACTATCTTCAGTTACTTATTTTAACAGTACTAGTAATGTTACTGTTTCTCTAGGCCTGCAGGAAATCTGCACTTTTGATAATGTTTATTGTATTAATTGCTTTCACATTGTTTGTTTATTCCTTTTTCTAACACAGGCTGTTCTGATTCATACTAAAGAGTCATGCAGCTACCAGATTCTTGATATTTCGTCCAATTCTTTAGCTTGAGAACGTATACATCTATAGTCTGTGTTGGGCCTTGTAACATTGTAGAGCACAAATATTGAGTAAGTAGCATGGTCTTTCTAGTTTAAACTAATTTAATTTCTGAAATTCTTTCTAATTTACAACTAAAAAAGTCAAAATACCCTCAAGGCTTCTTCTCCAGAAAATGCAGACGTGGTACAGTGTTCCTTTTTGGGCTTCTCTGCCATTTTGCTTGTATTGAGGAAGAAATCAAATTTTTGAATGCAATGCATTCAGTTTTGTGGTAAATTTATTTGCAATGAGAAAATTCCTGGCTTCTGCACTTGATGTATTTTTCAATGTGAAATTTTAGTGCAGTACTTGCACATGCACACATACAATCTTCTTAGGATTGCCACCTTTTCAGATGCCCAAAGTGCAACACTTTATCAAAATGTCAGATTTTGCAAGGTATCCGTACCCACAACCAGTGTAAAGGCCAAATTAAAAGCCAGCTTATACAGAATTTGAATTGTTTCTGTTTCATATAATATTAAGGTGTTTCACACAAAGTAGTTTCCTGTTTCATATAGTATTAAGGTGTTTCACACAAAGTAGTTTCATGCAACTGTCAGAAGAAACTTAGGGAATAATTACTTTTTTTCCTGTAAAATCTCAGAATGTTTGTCATTTTCTTATTCTTTTTGTCACAAGGCACAACTGCCTAAATAGAGACTGTCCTGTGTAAAAAGGGGCAGGTAATAACCGTAACTCTTCAAAATAAGTAAATTTCTTCACTTCTGCAAATATTTGCCCACTCTGACACCAGTAGCATAAGTGTATTTATCAGAATGCTGGTGTACAACAGAGACATTGTGGTTGAACTTCTGGCATCATTAGGTGTGTTATCAGAATGCCTTCTAGAAAGAAAGCATCATATGACAAGCAACTGCCTTGTGGGTAGGAATTGGCATATTTAAAGTTATTCACCTTGTGTACTGCATTTATCTGTTTTTGCCCGCTAATAATGGAATGTGTTGCCTTTGTGTTCTGGGGCTGTCTTGTCTTGAAGGGTACTCTGCAATTTACTTTGGGTAGTTCTTCGTCAACTGGTCATGAAAAAGTTGCAGCCTGAAAATTAAGTATCTGTACAACTCTACTGCTTTGGTATAGCTGAAGAGCAGTGTGGAGGTGGGCACATACAAAGCTGAACTACCAGATGTTTTAAATAAACCATTGGAGGCAAGAAGATTTTTTAAGATGACATAAATGTAAAATGCTTTCTCTGGTGAGAGATCTTGAAACATTTATTGTTCCTAGTAATGCTGTACTGTAAAACTTAATGCGATATCTTGTCTGTCTTCCTGCAGAGGGCCGCGCTAATTCTGGTAGTTCTGTTGATCGCTGGAGGCCTGTTCATGTTTACCTACGAGTCAACCCAATTTAATACAGAAGGTTTTGTTTTGGTTCTTATTGCCTCATTTATTGGAGGAATCCGTTGGACACTTACACAGATAATTACACAGCGTGCTGAGCTTGGTAGGTGTGATGCTTTTTATGACATATTAGGAAATTAGTTGGTGATAAATCAGGTCATGTCATGTTTAGGTGAGGAAAGCTTTGCTTGTTGATCACACGCGCACACACACACACACACACACACACACACACACACACACACGCACACACACACACACACACACACACACACACACACACACTATAAAATGTGATTTGATGAAGATCTCTTATTGAGCCAAACATAATCAAAGTAACAGTGTTTTTCTTGAAGTAAACTTACAACAAGTTAGTTGAATTTATGATTTTCTTTAAGGTGGTGCATTTTAGGAGAAATGTCAAATTTAGAATATAACAGGCTAGAACAACATATATATATTTGTGTGTATATATATATATATATATATATATATATATATATATACACACACACACATACGTACATATGTTGCATTTTAAAGGCATAACTTTTCAGTTTACTGTTTTTTTCTGTGTTAAATAGATCACATAAATTAATTTGAGACCTATTTTAACTGCTGAGACTCAGTGGGCATTATTGTTAAGGTGACTTGCAAATGCAAGTAAACATGTTTAGTTCTCAAAGAACTATGTATTCATTTGTACCAGCATTACTTCAAAGCATGGAGGAGTGAATACTTCATTGTCAAACTTTGAGCAGTGGTGATGCAAAGGCTATTTTTTTAGATTAAGTTTATGTTTTGGTATAGAAACTGTATTCATTTATTTGTAAGTTTGGTGAACTGGGACACCAGCACCCCCTTTTCAATCGCAACCTGTTTATTGAAAATGAAAGTTAAGTATGATAAAACGATGCAGTAATAAACAGCTAAACAAGAAAAATTACAATAGACACAGATCAGGAAAAAGACAAGAAATTGACACAACTGTTCAAATAGTGTCTGCCAAGTCATTTTAAGTGCTGTAATGGGGAATGCATTCCTGTAGATATAAACAAAGACCATCACTCAGTCCGTCTGCATTCTCCTTGCTGCTGTAGTTTTACTTTAAGCTGCTTGGTGAAAGAAGTAAGGGTCAAGAGCTAACAAAAATTCTGCCAGCACAAATAAGTGAATAGAGTGGTAACTGTATTGCAGTATTCAGAAACCTTTCATTCTTGTACTAACCTGAGATTATCAGTAATCGGGTTTGGCCTAGGGGGCTTGGAATGGGATCACTTGTAATTTAAATGTTAGCATTTTGCACAGTCTTAATTTACCTTTCAGTATCCAATTTTGTTTTCACAGGAAGAAAAAATTATCTGTGCTCTTTATTTCTCTTTCAAATAGTTTGTTTCTTGTAATACAATTGAGGAGAGTTGTGTCTTAAAGGTATATTTTGGAATGTACAAGGAATTTAAACTATGCAGCTCACCCCAACCTGTATGTGTATTCCTCATGAAAATGGGTATAAAAAGAAATGAATTAAATTAATGGTTGGCAGGGCTAATTTGGTAACTAAAACAATGGCAGCCATTTTAATTAAATGAGTTTTGCAGCTTGAGTTTGAAGTTTCTGCGTATGATCTAGCAGTTCATTTCTTCAGTTTTCATGTAGAGTAATTTGTTTGCTAAGTCTGTATTGCTATTAAATGTTTATGAACTTTGTGAAGGACACTTAGATTTGTCATTCAGTATATATTATGCCATGCAGAAGTATACAGATCATTATTTGTAGTAGCAAAAGGTTAGAATGCAGCTCAGATTCCTTTATTGGGTAAGACAGGAAGTTCAGAAACTAGTGTTAAATATCATTACTGAGTTAACAGATGAAGTTCTTCGTGTTTCACTGTTGCAGTCATCACATTTGTGTTATCCCTGCCAGGGTAGCCCTCAGCCAGCCCGAATACCAGAGGCTTAGTATTTCTGCGTCGGTTGCTGTCGCTTCAGGACTAATGTCAGGTCGTCAATAGTATAAAGTAAGGCAGCCAATGCCATTACATCAGTCTTTCTTGCCACGGAGCCCAAAGCAGAAGCAGTTCGCATGAGTGCCGGTCGGCCGCTACCTGAGTTTCATCTTCCAAATGGAAGCTGAAGTCTTCTAAAGCTAAGTACCCCATTGGGGGATCCTTTTTTCTTGCACTAACCGATGTCAGAAAAAGTTAACAATTGTCTCGCGTGTGGAAAGCAAATACCACACTGAGACGTTCATTCTTACTGCGTCACTTACTTAGGCCCAGACCACGATGTCCCCCGCTATTGCTTCTGTGCTTTGTTCAACGCCAGAACTATATGTTGTTGGGCCCTTATTGTAGCTAGATATTTTCGTGTACAGTCCTCAAATTCCAATATGGCTTTGGTAAGCCAACTGACAGCAGATCTTCCAAAAAAATGTAAAGATAACGACAGAGACAGACCGCACCGGTCGAAACCTACTGATGACACTTCCGTTAAGCTAGTCATCAGTTCTCTGGTCCTCAGTGAGGCACTTTTGCAGCCCTGATGCCTGCTTCTGTGAATTCATAGGCTACTACCAAGACCGTATCAGAGTCCGGTATGCCGCAAAACTCTTCTTCGACTAAGGATCTTGCGGTCGTCTCTCCCTTGGATGGGTCCAGAACCGCTGAGCAGGCACCGGCTTCCGAGGAAGACCTTTGCACTACCGATTCTTGACACAAAACTATTACTTTTTTTGCTTCTGCCGTTCTTTCGAAAACTACCGAGTTTCTTAGGCCCAGGGTACAAACCACACCCAAGAAACCAACGACCCAATCTCAGGCACTTGCTTCTTTGCCTTAGTCTCAAATGTTTAAAATGACAGAAGACCTTATCATGCTGATCAGGGGAAGCCAAGCTACCCCTTCCAAAAGAAAAGATCTGTCCCCTGTAGTTTTTGTCTGAACAAGAGTCTGATGACTCTGATGCATCTGAATATGAAGACATGCAGCCCCTCTCTGCTTATGAGGATTCTAATGCAGAGGATTCCATTTCTTCAGCCTCTCCCCCAGAGGACCTTTCCTTTGGGGAAACCCTTCATACCTTATGGGAGCATTTCCAGCGGGAAAGTTAGGACTACCCTCAGTCTAAAAAGAGACTCGGGGAATTCTTAGATCTTCCACAGCACAGACCCCTGGCCATTCCCCCAGTCCTGGATGTTGTGGAGGATGTTTTTCTGTAATCAAATTTGACTCCTGACACCCTGTCTCCTGCACCCAGAAAACCAGATGGGTATTACAGAGTTTCTGACTTACACAAATTTCTTTTTAAAAATCCTACTGCTGACCCTGAGGTAATTTCTCAAGGGCCTAAAGGAATTAAAGCAACCTCTGCTAAGAATCCCACCCCCTCAGATAGGGATTCCCGAGCACTAGACAGATGGGGTAAAAAAGTATACACCTCTGCTGCTCTTGCTATCAGAGCACAAAATTGCCAGTTCCATATGCTAAATTTTCAGCAACATACCCTGGAACTCCTCAAAAACATGTCTTCCTTTCCTGCTTGTGCAGAATCTAAACGTTACAGCAGTTAATGCATTCTGCAAGTCAAGTAACCAAACACACCTTGCACTGTGGTTTTGATGCCCTAGAAGCTTCTTGCAGGGCAGCAGTCACCAGTTCTGTCCTTAGAAGACATTCATGGCTTAAGGAACAGCCCTTGCCAGACCATGTTAAATCTAAATTGTTGGATGCCCCCTTGCACAAAGACAACTTATTTGGCACTAAGGCAGAAGAGGTCTTACAAAATGGAAGAAAAAGCAAAATCTATGCAGACAGTTAAGGACTTCTTGCAGGTCCAGCCTCCCAGGTTCAGCAGGCATTGCTCCTCCAAGCACTGGTCCTTTCCTGGTCCCACCAGGTCAGTTCAGCCCAGACCCCATGGAAGTAGACCCCCCCCCCAGACAACAGCCATAGGGAATGCAGAGATCTAAACAGTGAGCTTCCTCCACTTCAAAAACAGGGAGTTATAAGCCACCCCCTTATGATAAGAACTCACAATGACTCTCCTTCCCCACCACCTCCCTTTGCCCACCTTCACTTACTCCTAGGAGGAAAACTCTCCTTTCACGCAAACACCTGGGCCACCATTACCAACGACCGCTGGGTTCTCAACATAGTGTCCCAGGGATACAAATTTTCTTTCCACACCCTCCAAGCTCTAAAAGGGTTCCTAGATGTACCTCCAAACCAGTGGGCAGAGGCGCAAAAACAAGTCCTTTCCCTGCTCTCTGAGGGCAGTAGAGCACATTCCTGCAGAACAGAAAGGCCAAGGTTTCTACTCCAGACTTTTTCTAGTACCCAGAAAAGAGGACACCTGATGCCCCATACTCGATCTATCCATTCTAAACACCTTCCAGGTGATACCAAAATTCAGAATGCTCACCCTCCAGCAGCTGCTAACCATGCTCTCCAAGGATGCTTGGCTAGCCACCCTAGCCCTAAAAGAGGTCTACCTCCACATTCCTATCAGGGGATCATGCAGGAAATATCTCCGTTTCAGGGCAGGATCTCTGCACTTTCAGTTCTCTGCACTTCCCTTTGGCTTATCTACTGCTTTCAGAGTTTTCACAAAATGTCTGGCTCCGGCCATTGCCTTTTGCAGACAAAGGAATATCCAGATTTACCCATACTTAGACGACTGCCTAATTCAGGCAGACAGCCAGGAAAAGCTACTCAAGCACCTGACCTTTGTCAAGTCCCTACTAACCTCCGTAGGGTACACAGTCAACGAAAAGAAATCCAAACAGGTGCCCACCCAAAGGATTATATTCCTGGGAGCAAGCCTGGACACAGCATCACAGATGGCATTCCTTAAACCAGAAAAGCAAACTTTCCTGACAGCCTACTTCTCTCAACTAGCCACCAGAACCCAGTTATCTGCAAGGAAAATCCTGCAAGCTCTGGGGTTCATGGCATCTTGCATTCTACTCATTCCATATGCCAGACTACATATGAAGAAACTTCAGTGGTACCTAAAAGCCTTTGGTGTCAAAACTCTCAAGACCTGGAGACTGTTATACCCATGATACCTTGCATCAGAAAATATTTTCTTTGGTGGGCAACAGCATGCTCCCACAACAGGGGACTACCTTTCTCACCACCACCCCCGCCCAGACCCTCACCACAGATGCATCAGACTATGGCTGGGATGCATGCCTGGAAGGCAGGTGCATACAGGACCAATTGAGCCCACAGCAAATCCATCTGCACGTCAACCAAAAAGAGAGGATAGCAGTCCGGCATGCCTTGACAGCTTTCAAGCCCCTACTCTCCCCAGGGGCTTTCCTGATCAAAACAGACAGCACCACTGTGATGTGGCATATCAACAAGCAGGGAGGGATTCAGTCCTACCCGCTATGCAGGCTGGCCATGACCCTTTGGCACACAGCCTGTGCCATGCAACTCCACCTGTTAGCACAATTCCTACCAGGTTCTCAAAACTCTCTGGCAGATCAGTTAAGCAGAAATCTTGTGGACCCACATGAGTGGCAGCTCGACAAAAGAACCTTCACCCCAATAACTCAGAAATGGGGCACCCCGAAGGTCGACCACTTTGCCTCCCACACCAACCATCAGCTCAGCAAGTTCTGCACCAGGGAGCATTACTGCATGGCTTGGAAAGTGGATGACCTGTCCTCCCCTGGGTCAATCTATCAGTCTATGCCTTTCCTCCACTACCTCTCATCCCCAGGGTACTGTTCAAAATAAAGAGGGAAAAACCAAGAACAGTTCTTATTGCTCCAGACTGGCCTCGCCAGCAATGGTACCCACTGCTGCCCAGTTGTCCCCACTGCCACCATGGCATCTCACTCAGATTCCAACCCTACTGACCAATTCATGCATCCTCAATTGGAGACCCTCAATTTGGCAGCTTGGCTTATTTTCCCTAACCACCTATCAATCTGCCAACCTCAGTAAACAAGTACTAGATGCTATACATGAGGCCAGACACCCTAGCACTAGAAAGTCTTATGCTGACAAATGGAAAAGATTCTGCACCTGGATTCAGGCTAAGGGAGCCAATACGGCACAGCTCTTCCTCCCTCCCTCTCATTCTGGATTACTTAGCTGACCTGCTACACAGTGGTCTGTCCTTTTCCTCTATTAAAATCCATGCCTGTGCTATCTCTGCTCATTTCCACACTGAGCAGCCCCTTTTCTCACACCCTCTGATCAAACAGTTCTTAAGAGGAGCTAGCAACTTGAGGCCACCCAGAAGACCACCAACCCCAGCTTGGAACCTTAACTTTGTGTTGGAAAAGCTCACCCTGCCCCCCTTTGAATCTGCCTTTAAAGCAGAGCTAAAATTTCTCTCTTGGAAGACAGCTTTCCTTCTGGCCATCACTTCAGCCAGTAGGGTCTCCGAGGTGCAAGCAGTCATGGCTGTGGAACCCTTCATCATCTTCCATGCTGACAGGGTGTCCCTCGGGACTAACCCGTCCTTCATGCCCAAGGTGGTGTCCAGTGTGGCTCTCAACCAATCCATTAATTTGCTCACCTTTTCCCTAGTCCACAGAACAAGGGGGAAAGGATCCTGCACTCTCTAGATGTGCACAGACAGCTCAGAATCTATCTAGACAGGACTAAATCCTTCAGAAAGTCTGATCAATTGCTGCTTAGCTTTGCTGCAGGGGCAGAGGGCAAAGCCATCTCTAAACAAACCATTTCCAAATGGATAGCACACTGCATCCATTTCTGTTACAAGCAGCATGAAAAGCCTCCCCCCAAGGGGGTCAGGACTCACTTCACCAGAGCAGCCTCCACCTCTGCAGCATTCTTCAGAGGCGTCCCCACCAGGGACATCCTGGAGGCTGCCACCTGGACATCCGTTCACACCTTTACCAAACATCACCAGCTGTCTGTCTTCTCCAAATCAAGGGCAAGGTTTGCCTCTGCAGTCTTGCAGGGCATCCTGGCCAGCCCCTAGTTTCCTTGACTGCCTCCACCCATTTCCTCAGCTTTGGGAATCAACCCCAAATGTGATGACTGCAACAGTAAAACATGAAGAACATAGTACAGTTGTGTACACTTACCATAAATGTAGATGTTCAAGTGTATTCACTGTTGCAATCCTGGTTTCCCTCCCTCCTTCTTCCTTCTCTTTCCTTACAAGGGACATATTGGTATTTACTTTCTACTGGTGGGGTTCTTCCACCAGAACATGGCTCCCACTTGGGGGTTCCTGACAGGTTAGGGCAAGAATAACTGATGTAATGGTGTTGGCTGTCTTACTTTATGCTACTGACGACCTGACATCAGTCCTGAAGCGACAGCAACCAACGCAGAAATACTAAGCCTCTGGTATTCGGGCCGGCCGAGGGCTACCCTGGCAGGGATAACCCAAATGCGATTACTGCAACAGTGAATATACTCTAACATCTACATTTATGATGTGTACACAACTGTACTTTCTTGGTGTATCATATCCTTTTCATCACCTGTTTCCTAGTAAATCAAAATTATCAGTTTTCTTTTCTAGCATAAATTCTGGTCAGTGTAATTGAAATGTCTGAAATCAATTTAATGATTTAAAATGGATCCCCTGTTTCTTTTTAGTACTCATTTTTATTAAATTATACACAGACAAACAGAAAACAAACCATAGTAATATTTTTCCATTTACATACATTATACATTGCATATATTTTCCTTTTTTGTAGTTCAGTCCAACTTTCTATAAATCACTGAATTCCAGCCTTCCATTAAAACGCACTCCTCCTCCTTCTGCTCCTTAGCATTATTCTGCATATATTGTTTCCACAAATTCCATTTATTTTTATGTAATTTGCTCCTTCCCTATTCTAATAATCTCTCTTACATTTCTTTCATCTCTTTATATTTTAATATTTCAAATTCATTTGGTTTAGACTTTGATTTCTATTTTCTAGAAGTTGTTTTTCTGGCAGCAGACAGAATTACACTTAAGCCATTACCATATCTCGGTAATTCAGAACCTGTGTCTCAGCTCAAAAAAGAATCATATTCTTAGTTACAGACATTTGTTTACCCAGTATTTCTGCTGAAGTATTCTCTGGGGTGTTTTTAAAATCTCACCTCAGGAGATCGTGGATAATACAACCTACCACATGGAAGGGAACCAACAAGAGAGGTAGAAGCCAAATACGAGAGTGAGAGGGAAGGGTCAACAGGGAGCATGGAACAACAGGAGATGGATTAAACTATAGCAACATTTGATCAAGGTGACTTCAAGATTTATAATTGTTAGTGTCTTTCTGATTTAACAGTGACCATGTTCACTTGTTCCTGAGAGGAATTACCTTCGTCTCAGCAATGAGGCCTCAGGTAACAGATGTGCTAATTGATGATTTTTTATCCATAAATTAGCATTTTGATACACTAAGTCCGCAACAAGTATAGTATTTTATAACCAACTTATGAGACACAATACTTTTAATCCACTTGCCCACCCAACAGTTCACACTTTTGAAAGTATATACAACCAAGATATTCAAGGACTTTTGACCACCAGGAAAAGGGGTGGTCGATCCTGGAATAAATTTACCCAAAACAAATGTGAATTGTTAATGGGTATACATGACAACTCAAATATTGGAATAAGGAAACCTGATAAGGGAGGGGAGTTTGTAATGATTAACTGTTCTGATTATGGCAAAAACATGTTTGGCTTTTTATGTGGCTATGCATATGATGAAGCTTCCATCAACATGGCTAATACTGCCTATTATGAAATATATCAAATGTTAACTAGATTATGGTTACCCAGTGGTACATTGACTGAATGATTTACAAATTTTTATGGGCGCTAAAATCTGGAGTGCCAGTGATATTTGTCATACCCAGAGTCATAAGGATTTGGAAGATCTCCCTTTCCATTCTGTAGTGAATGCAGTAACTTCTAAAATTGGGTAAATATACTATATTGACATTAAACTGAAAAATATTTGTGATTCTTTAGGATGTATTTTAAAAGATTTGTGGGATTTTTTGAAAAAAAAATCACATCTGATAAATGACAACATTTTATTTGTCACCATAGATGTTAAACACCTTTTTAATATCTTCCTACATTATATAGAATTTGAGTGATTTCATAAATTCTTGATTGCTGAAGATACTTAATCTGGCTTGATTTAAATGTAATTGTTGAATTAATACATTGTGTAGTGAGTAGCAACTTTGTATATTTCGAGTGTGTTTTTTTTTCAACAAAAAATGGGAGTGGCTGTGGTTGCTTCATGTACCCTAGTATTTGTGAACATCATCATGGCTGAATGGTGGGATAAAGAATTGATGTTAAGTTGTCTATCTCGCCTTCATTCTTGCTGGATGGGTTCGGAGCCGACCTCGGCTCCGACTCGGCCACTCTAAAGCTCGAGAGTTGGTTCCACCGGAGGCTCCCCTTATATCCCACAATGCTAGGCCGAGAATTACCTCAGATCTCGCTTTGCCGCTACATCGAGGTGTTGTTTTTCTACCGGCTTCTTGGTGAGTAACTTTGGATTAAAGTTAGTATACTTAAACCCCTTTAATTTTAATTTTAATACTTGTTTCCCTTAGTTTAGTGGAATCCCCCCCACCTTTTCTCTAAAATCCCATTTTTTCTCCACAAGAACTTATAAGTTCTTCCCTCGGGCCTTCAGGCCTTCTTCCCCATCCCTAGTGGTGTGTGTGTTTTTTCTCATAATTTAAAACTTTGGTAGTTTGTTTTAATTTTTGAGTTTAAAATAGGATAGGGTGTAATCAGTGTGTTTGACTGTGTGTGTGTGATTACACTTTTCTAAAATGTCTAAAGACTCAAAGGTCTCAGGCTTCAAGAAGTGTGACTCGTGCTGTCAGAAAATGTCTCTGACAGACGGTCACACTTCTTGTGTCTACTGCCTGGGGCCTTTGCACCTGCAGGACTCCTGTGCTGTATGCCACGGCTTCAGCCCCAGGGTCCTGCAGGAAAGAAAAAACAAACTGATTCTGAGAGGTTTACTCAAGCCTGAGGGTTCCCTTACTGTCTCTTCGGGGAAGCCCTCCAAGGCTTCTAGGTCCTCGGCTCCAGCTCCTGAGCCGAGACCTAAGGCTACTAAACCTCCGTCTACATCGGCTCCGGCTGGAGCCGATGAGTCTCAGTCTACAGTTTCTGTGGTTTCTCGGCTCCGCTGGAGCCGAGGTATTAGATTCCGTGTCGGCTCCGACCAGACCTTCGGAACCGACATCTAGGAAGAGGTCTAGGTCACCATCCCTTGGCTCCGTTCATTCGGCTCCAGCATCTCCTCTGCTGTCTGAATGGAGCCATAGATCTCACTCCTCTAGGCCATCGAGGCTGTCGGACCATGACCTTCAGAGGGTAGTGAGTCGACTTCTTAAGTCCGAGGCACTGGCCCAAATGCTTCAGAGCCCGACTCATCAGTCGATGCCTGCCCCTGGCCCTCAATATGTTCCTCCTCCGACTCCGTTGAGCTCGGAGCCGGGGCGTTTCGGAACCGAGACTGTGGTAGCGTCGGAGCCGATACCATTGTCTTCGGCTCCATCGTCTGCTCCGATTTCTTCCTTAGAAGAATCTCGGCGCCGGACTTCCATCGGCTCGAGGGTGAGTGGCATCGACCCTTGTCCGACCCGCCTCCCTCTCGGGCTTCGCTGGTGAGTTCGGCTCCGACATCGCCTCGAGCCATCACTGTCGGTGCCGAGAGGTTTTAGCTTTTTCGAGCGGGACCTCTGGCTCTGCCTGACAGGGGTGCTCGAGGTCATGCGGAGTGTGTTAGAACCTGGTTCTACCCACAGTCTGCTCCGTCCCCCCTCTTGGTGCCTCAGGCCAAGTCGACTCACTCCCTCATCCCGGACCGCAGAGAGCCAGCTCCTCAGGAATCCCCTGTGGGGATCTCATCCTCTTCCGAGGCCTCTCCTGATTTGGCAGAAGAGCCCCTCGGAAGAGAAAGTGTAAG
This sequence comes from Protopterus annectens, assembly GCF_019279795.1. NCBI lineage: Eukaryota > Metazoa > Chordata > Ceratodontiformes > Protopteridae > Protopterus > Protopterus annectens. The sequence continues at coordinate 1,121,961,134 of NC_056746.1, forward strand.
AGGAAACACATAGACTCACCTGAGTCCGTCACCTCTGACACAGATTTAGAGGATTCGAGGGTTCCCCGTTCCCCTTCTGAAGATGTCTCATTTGCAGACATTCTAGAAATCCTTAAGCAGAGGGGAAATTGGCCAGCCCTCAACCCTTCGGAGGATGAATCTGTGTACCTTGAGGCGTTTGGCTCGCCCTTCCACCTCCTGGGTGTCTCCCTTGACCCCCTCATGCAGGTGGTAGCAAAAAAGGCATGGACGGCTCCTGATTCAGTGGACCCCACTCCCAGGAGACCCTCAAAATTCATTACAGCACCAGCAGATAAACAGTTTCTGACAAAAGGAGTTTCTGTGGATGCTATGGTGGTTGCTGCTGCCACTAAGAAGGAACTAGCTGATCCTTCAGTGCCTGTCCATCCACCTAACAAGGAATCTAGGTCCATGGACAGGTACGGGAAGCGGATGTTCTCGTCAGCGACATTTGCAATGCGTTCGCTGAACTACCTATGCCATTTTACTCGTCTTCAAAGAGACTTGATCAAAGAAGCGAGTGACATGTTGAAGGATCCTACGGCTGCGGGTTTTCAAGACAAGATGAACACTCAGCTGGCTACCCTGAACTCCATAGCCAACTCCTCCATGCGCCTCCTCTCTTATGCGGCTGATGGAGCGAGCAGAGCCACAGGGACAGGTGTGGCCTTACGTAGGCATGCCTGGATGCGGCTATGCAACTTTGCGGACCCCTTTAAAACGTCATTCACTAATTCCCCTTTCGATGGATCATCTCTTTTTGGTCCTCAAGTGAAAGAAACCTTGACTAGGTGCGAGACAGATGGCAAGACTCTTTCTGCCGTCGGAGTCCGTTTTTCTACTCCTTCTAGGCCTTACCCCAAAGGCCAGAAAAGTGGGAAAATGTGGTTCCGCAAACAATCTCAAGGGTCTTCGCCTGACGCACAGAGTCGGTTCCCCGCCAGAGGCAGAGGCGGGAACAACAATGGTAGACGTCGCCCTAGAGGCAGGGGGGGTCCGCAGAACCAGGGCAATCGAGAAGTTTTTTCTGATAATCCCTTTCAGCATCCCTGAGGTGTTGCCCGACTGCCCACCTTCGGAGGCAGTCGGGGGAAGATTGTCACTGTACCCAGAAGCCTGGCTATCCCTGACTCAAGACAAATGGGTACAGTCCATCATTTCCGAAGGCTATTCCATTCCCTTTGTTCACATTCCAAACCAATCAAAAAAATCCCTTCCAGATGTTCCACCCGCTCAAAGGGATCTTGCAGCTTTGGAAATTTCAAAGCTGCTTGCAAAAAGAGCAATTCAGCCAGTTCCAGCAGACCAGCAAGGATCCGGAATCTACTCAAGGTTCTTTTTAGTTCCAAAGAAAACAGGGGACTGGAGACCAATTTTGGATCTCAGTATCTTGAGCAAGTCAGTCAAGAAAACAAGATTTCGGATGGTCATGCTGCAGTCCATCCTTCCCCTATTGGGAAAAGGAAACTGGATGTGCTCTATAGACCTTCAGGATGCGTGCTATCACATAAAAGTGAACAGACGCTCCAGAAGATTCCTCCGCTTCAGGCTGGGAACCAGTCATTTTCAATTCAGGGCCCTGCCCTTTGGTCTCACCACTGCCCCCTGGGTGTTTACCAAATGCATGGCAGTGGTAGCTTCTCACCTGAGACGTCAAGGATTCCAGGTGTTTCCATATTTGGACGACTGGCTCCTCACAGCTCCCACCAAGCATCTTCTTCTATTGGCCAGGGACTACACTTTTCGCATTTGTCAAAATTTAGGCATTTCAGTAAATTGCGAAAAGTCTGTTTTGTCGCCTTGTCGTGTTATTACCTTCATAGGCGCAATTCTAGACACAGTCAACATGTCTGCGAGGCTGACAGATCAGAGAATAACAGACATACAAAAACTGGTCTCGCTCATCTTCAGCAGCAACAGAGTCAAAGCCAGGTTAGTTCTGAAAGTATTGGGGATTATGGCGGCTGCCATACCTTTGCTTCCATTAGCCAGATTCCACATGAGAATCCTTCAATGGATGCTCTTCACACAATGGTCATACCAGCAACTTCCAATGTCCCACACCATTATGATCACGCAAATATGCAGGAATCATCTTCTGTGGTGGATGTCTTCCCCTCAGCTCTTTTTGGGAAGACCCTTTGTTCCTCCTCCTCCGGTTGCTACACTGACAACGGATGCCTCCCTGATCGGGTGGGGGGGCATTATCAGGGCAGAACTGTCCAGGGCACATGGCAACCAGAAGAATGCCACTTGCACATAAATGTTCTAGAGATGAGAGCAGTGCTTTTAGCGTTGCAAGCCCTTCAAGACTCTCTTCCCTTGGGAACGATAGCAATTCAGACGGACAATATGTCCGTAGTGTGGTATATCAACAAACAAGGCGGAACCAGGTCCTACCCCCTGTGTCGAGAAGCACTCAGACTGTGGCAATGGGCGATTTCTTCTCAGCGGTTTCTGATAGCAATGCACATCCCGGAAGTCCAATCAAATCGGACAAGTTGAGCAGAGCTATCCTCATGCCTCACGAGTGGTCTCTGAAAGACTCTGTTGTGAGAGAAATTTTTCTCAAGTGGGGTCAGCCTTGCTGCGACCTTTTTGCTACTCCCCAAAACAGCAAGTGCAGAGATTATTTCACCCTATTCCCTTTACCAGGCCAACCCAGCAGAGACGCTCTAGTCCAAGTTTGGCCCCGGGGACTTCTGTATGCATTTCCTCCCTTCCCACTAATCTCTCAAGTGATACAGAAAGCTATCGCTCAGAAGGCCTCGATCCTCATTGCTCCTTACTGGCCTCGACAAGTTTGGTTCCCCTTTCTGCATCATTTTCTGTTGAAGCGACCTTGGCATCTGGACCTAGTTCCAGATCTTTTGATCCATCAGTCAGGTCAGTTTCATCGCTCCCTTCCCTCTCTGAACCTCACTGCTTGGTTCCTCCAATTCCAACCTTAGCCAGGCTTCCTCAAATATCTCACTCTGTTCGAGATATTTTGATAGCTTCCCATAAATCTTCCACTAGAAAGATTTATTTGAGTAAGTGGAAACGTTTCGCCTATTGGGCTCAAGGAAGGGACATAGATCCTTTCACTGCTTCCATCCAAATGGTCCTTGAATTTCTAGCTGAACTCTTCCATGCAGGTTCATCTCCTTCTACTCTTAAAGTTCAACTGGCAGCTATTTCTAATTTTCATGTGGGTATTTCTGAGTCTGCCATAATGTCCCACAAGCTTTGCAAAGCCTTTTTGAAAGGAGTTTTTCTACTCAGACCTCCTATAAGAAATCCTCCTCCTCCTTGGGACCTAAATTTAGTTCTTAGTTCTTTGATTCTTCCCCCTTTCGAACCTGCAGCCTCCTGTTCTTTAAAATTGCTATCATGGAAGACTCTCTTTCTGGTAGCTATTACTTCAGCTAGAAGAGTTTCAGAACTTCATGCACTCAGCTGTCGACCTCCTTACCTGTTGTTCCATAAGGACAGGGTATCTTTACGAACCAACCCGTCCTTTTTGCCTAAGATAGCCTCGGCGTCTAACCTAAATCAAAGCATTGACCTTCCTGTGTTTTTTCCAGAATATTCCAATAGGTCTGAACAAAAATTACACTGTCTAGATGTTCATCGTCAGTTAAGGTACTATTTGGATAGAACCAAACAATTCAGAAAATCTGACCAGCTGTTTGTATCCTATGCAGAAGGCAGAAAGGGACTTTCAGTTTCAAAGGTATCATTATCTAGATGGCTAACATCTCTGATTTCCCTTGTTTATGAAATTAGACACCAAAGCTGCCTAACAAACCTAAAGCCCATTCCACCAGAGCTTTGGCTACTTCTATAGCCTTCCAAGACAGACTGCCTATTGACACCATTTGTGCAGCGGCTACTTGGGCTACTCCTCACACTTTCATTTCTCATTATAAGTTGGATTTAGCTTCTAGGCATAGAGCTAACTTTGGTTCCACTGTTCTCAAGAGTCTGTTCCGTTAGGCCACCGGGACAAGGTGCTAGGGATGGTCCCATCCAGCAAGAATGAAGGTGAGATAGACAACTTAACATATAGAAGTTATGTTCTTACCATAACGTTCCATGTTAGTTGGCTTCTTCTCGCCTTCTTTCTTGCCCCACCTCCTTCCCCTGGCCTGAACAGACCTAGAGGAGTTTGATTGTGACCTCTCTTTCTACCACCTCTTTGCTATAGGTATATGCTCTGCTGTGCATATTTTCCTAGATCAGGCTTTAGGTCACCTTTCCTCTTCCCCTTTTTTTTATAGAGGTGGATTCTTTTCCAGTTTTTCTGGTTATATTATTAGCTGGGCCTAGCTCACAAACGAGATCTGAGGTAATTCTCGCCTAGCATTGTGGGATATAAGGGGAGCCTCGAGCCGGTGGAACCAACTCTCGAGCTTTAGAGTGGCCGAGTTGGAGCCGAGGTCGGCTCCGAACCCATCCAGCAAGAAAGAAGGCGAGAAGAAGACAACTAACATGGAACGTTATGGTAAGAACATAACTTCTATTTTTAAGTTGTAGGTATACATCTCATTGGAACTTTTACATTTCTTAGACTGCTAACTACAGTCTGTTTGCAGGAATTCCTGTGTATTTGAATAGTGCAACTAACTTTTTTCAGTTTACCTGTAAAACTTGTTTTAAGTCATTGAATTACTAAGATATTCATTTTAAAAATGTATTTCTAACTTGTATGGGAAAACTGACCTATTCAAACTCACTGTTGCATTATAGCAGTTGTCATCCTATTTATCAAAAGAAGTCACTGGTGAAAGGTCACCTGGAAATGTTGGCCCATATGGTTTCTGATATGTTATTTGAGATCCCTATCAGATTAAAGATTTTTCAGAAACTCTAAATTTATATGGTAGAGACCATATGATTGAATTTCTGAAAACTCAAACATCAAAAAACAAACCCCACAAAAACTTTTTTACATTTTTTTGCAAGGGGGCAAGCTCCCCTGTGCCCCCCACATCCCCTGTGGAATAAATATACCAACTCTGAGATCGCACTACAGTTGTAAATTTCCCATTCCGTGCTGAACCGCAATCTCCATTCAAAACCGAGTTTCTGGAAACTCGATCGTATGGTCTCTACCATATGAATTTCGAGTTTCTGAAAACTCTTATCTGATAGGGATCCGTTATTTGATACAGAACAGGAAACATTGGAAAATATGGTATTAAATAGAGGGTATACAAAATGTTTTTAGATCCCATATTCCTAGAAGTTATAACAAAAAGACTGGAAGGAGTATGCGCACCCTTGATTGGTACAATGGATAGGGCAAGCAGTAACTCAGGCGTGACCATTAGTAATAACAGTCCCCATCTACGAGCACTTATCACAAATTTTAATGTTGGTGCTAATATTATTAAGGATATTATCAATAAAAAATGGCGAATTTTTAGTTTGGATAATGACAGCAATAAAATACTGGGTCAGGTAACAAAAATTGTGCTTAGAAAAAGAAAAAAAATATAAGAACTATTTGGAATCACCCTGTGACAATGAGTTACATACTACTAAATTTATAGAAACCAGTGCCCCTATATTATTGAAGGGAAATGGGTGGAAATTATCCCCTAGGGGCTGTGTTAAATGTATGGTGTACATCAACTGTGAATCTAAAGGGGTAATATACGCTGTATGGTATACATCAACTGTGAATCTAAAGGGTTAATGTTAAGTTGTCAATCTCGCCTTCTTTCTTGCTGGATGGGTTCGGCTCCGACTCGGTACTTGCTAAGCTCGAGAGTCACTTTTACCAGCTCGAGGCAGCCCCATATCCCATGATGCAAGGCGGTGATTACCTAGATCTCGTTTGCCGCTTCGCTAATGAGGTCATCCTTTTTACCAGCTCCTGGTAAGTGATATTCATTACTCTTTTTTGAAAAAAATTAGATATCCCAGTACCCTAAATTTTTACTCTTTATAGTTTTTAGTTTACCCTTTTCACTTAGCTCCATTCCCGTTACCTTCCCATCCCCTTATCCATATTTTTCAGGGTTTTCAGGCCTTAGGCCTTACCCTCCCACACAGTTCCTGTCAGGATTTGTTTAGGTGTGTGTCTGTTGTTGTTTCACTGTACTTAGTTTTATTTAGTCAGTGTCAATTTTTTGGACTGATTGGTGTGTGTGTGTGTTAGGACTCAAACATGTCCAAAGACACTAGGGTCTCAGGTTTCAAGAAGTGTGACTCGTGCTGTCAGAAGATGTCTCTGACAGACGGTCACACTTCTTGTATTTATTGCCTGGGACCCCTACACCTGCAGGACTCCTGTGCTATTTGTCATTCTTTCAGCCAGAGAGTCCTGCAGGAACGTAGAAATAAGTTGATCCTCAGGGGTCTTCTCAAGCCTGAGAGCTCCCCGGCTAAGGTTGGCTCCGGGAAGCCCTCTAAGCCATCCAAGACCCAGACTTCAGTGTCCAAGTCTGTGGCCTTGGTTCCGACTCCTCCAGAGTCGACATCGGCTCCGTCCAGAGCCGATCCTTCCTTCTTGGAAGTTTCAGTACCGGCGCCGATCGGCACCGATACCCTGGCTTCGGCACCTGTGTCGGCTCCAGCCGGAGCCGACACCCTAGCTTCGAAGCATGTTTTGGCTTTGGCTGGAGCCGAAACGTCTCTATCTCAGCTCGGAGCCGACAAGCTGTCGGCTCCAACTGGAACCGAAGGTTCGTCGGCTCCGATGGCTCCGTCAAGAAAGAGGTCTAGAGCTCCTTCATTGGAGTCTATCCACTCGGCTCCAGCCTCCCCCTTACTTTCGGAGCGGAGCCATCGGAGCCGATCATCAAGGTCTTCCAGGCTCTCAGACCATGACTTGGAGAGAGTGGTGAGTAGGCTACTAAAATCACAGGCACTGGCCCAGATGCTCCATAGCCCGTCTCAGCAGACGACCGCTATTCCACACCCTCCTGAAATTCCTCCTTCGACTCTCCTACAGAGTTCGGAGCCGGAGATTATTGGTACCGTGACTGTTGGTGCTTCGGAGACGATACCACACCTTTCGCCCGCTGCCCTCGACTCCTATCTCCTCCTTGAGACCGTCCTTGGAGGGATCCGGTCGTCGGGCTTCCCTGGTCGGTTCCGAGGGGGCGAGTGGCATCGGACCCTTGTCCAACCACGTTCTCCCTCTCGGAGCTTCGGCCTTGGTGAGCTCGGCGCCGACATCTGCTTCGGAGCCTTCCTTTTCGGTGGGGCCGGGGATCCCTGTTTCTTCGGAGCGGGGTCTCTCGGCCCTCCCAGGGAGGGGAGCCTTCGAGGTGATGAGGAGTGTGCTAGCCCCCGAGCTTAGTCAGCAGTCGGTTCCTTTAGCTCCTCCCTCTATGGTGCCTGTAGATGTCTCTTCCCACTCTCTTGCTCCCGGACCCAGAGATCCATCGCCCCAGGTTTCCCCATTGGGAAAAACTTCCTCTTCCAAGGTTTCTCCTGATCCTTCAGGAGAACCCCCGCGTAAGAGGACCTGCAATAGGAAGCACTTAGACTCCCCTGAGTCTACGACATCAGATACCGATTTAGATGAGTCGGAGGGGTCCTCAAGATCCCCCTCTGAGGATGTCTCCTTTTCAGACATCCTTGAACTCCTAAAACAGAGGGGGAACTGGCCCTCCATTAATCCCTCCGAGGATGAATCGGTATACCTGGAGGCTTTTGGATCTCGACCCTCCACCTCCTGGGTGTCTCTGCCTTTCGACCCCCTCATGGAGATCATAGCTCAAAAGGCGTGGGCATCTCCTGATTCGGTGGAACCAGTCCCTAGGAGGCCTTCTAAATTTATCACGACCCCCACTGAAAAACAGTTTCTCACTAAAGGTGTCCCCGTTGATGCCATGGTGGTGGCGGCCGCCACCAAAAAGGAACTTGCAGATCCTTCCGTACCAGTCCATCCTCCTAACAAGGAGTCTAGGACCATGGACAGGTATGGCAAGCTGATGTTTTCCTCAGTGTCCTTTGCTATGCGTTCGCTGAATTATTTATGTCACTTCACCCGACTTCAAAGAGACATCCTCAAAGAATTGGGTGAAGTAGTACAGGATCTGTCAGCAGCAGGGGCTCAAGAGAAGATTGCCTCTCAGCTGGGAATCCTGAATTCCATAACCAACACCTCCATGCGGCTCATTTCTTATGCAGCCGATGGGGCGAGTAGAGCTGCAGGCACAGGAGTGGCTCTCAGACGTCAGTCCTGGATGCGGCTTTGTAATTTTGCAGACCCTTTTAAGGCGTCCTTCATGAACTCTCCCTTTGATGGGACAACTTTGTTTGGCCCTCAGGTGAAGGACACTTTGACCAGGTGCGAGCAAGATGGCAAGACTCTTTCTGCCATAGGAGTCCGTTTCTCCACCCCTTCTAGACCTTACCCCAAAGGTCAGAAGGGAGGGAAAATGTGGTTCCGAAAATCACAGGGAGTCACGCCTGACGCACGTGGTCAGTTTACCCCCAAAGGCAGAGGGGGTAATAACAACAGATGTCACCCTAGGGGCAGAGGGGGTCCGCAGAACCAAGGCAGCAGAGAGCCTCTCTCTGACAAGCCTTTCCAGCATCCCTGAGGTGTTGCCCGACTGCCCACCCTTGGAGGCAGTCGGGGGAAGATTATCGCTGTACCCACTCAAGACAAATGGATACAGTCGATCATATCCGAGGATTACAAAATACCTTTCGAGAAAAGCCCCTTCCCTCAAAAAGGGTCCCTTCCAGACGTTCCACCCAGTCTAAGGGAAATTGCAAAGCTAGAGGTTTCAAAGCTTCTAGAGAAAAGGGCCATCCAGCCGTTCCAACAGATCATTTAGAATCCGGAATCTACTCAAGGTTCTTTTTGGTCCCCAAAAAGATGGGAGATTGGAGACCAATATTAGACCTCAGCAGGCTAAACAAGTCTGTCAAAAAGGCAAGATTTCGGATGGTCACACTTCAATCGATTTTGCCCTTTCTGGGCAAAAACAACTGGATGTGCTCTATAGACCTTCAAGACGTGTACTATCATATAAAAATCCACAGACGCTCCAGAAGGTTTCTCCGCTTTCGGCTGGGGACCAGTCATTTTCAGTTCAGAGCCCTGCCCTTTGGTCTCACTACAGCCCCCAGAGTGTTCACCAAATGCATGGCAGTGGTCACGGCTCACCTGAGACGTCAGGGATTCCAGGTGTTTCCGTACCTAGACGACTGGCTCCTCTCAGCCACCACCAGGCATCAACTTCTCCAGGCCAGGGATTATACACTACGTCTCTGCAGCGAGTTAGGGATTTCAGTCAACTTCGAAAAGTCTTCCTTATCGCCTTGCCAATCTATTACCTTTATAGGCGCAGATCTAGACACTACTCGGATGTCAGCAAACCTAACAAACCAGAGAATCCTAGATATCCAAAACCATGTTCGAATGGTCCTTCGCAGAAAAAAAGGGTGCAAGCCAGGTTGGTTCTGAAAGTGTTAGGCCTTATGGCAGCTGCCATCACACTTCTTCCTCTGGCCCGTTTTTACACGGGTCTCCTGCAGTGGATGTTGTTTACCCAATGGTCTTTCCAACAGTTACCCATGCATCACAAGATCCTTGTGACACAAACCTGCAAGAGCCATTTCTCCTGGTGGATTTTTCCCCCCTAGTCCATCAGGGAAGACCATTTGTTCCCTAGGCCCCGGTAGCCACGGTCACGTCGGATACCTCCCTGATCGGGTGGGGGGGGCATTATCAGGGCAGGATGGTCCACAGCATGTGGCAACCGTTCAAATACCACCTGCACATAAATGTTCTAGAGATGAGAGCAGTGCTTTTAACGTTGCAAGCCCTCAACGACTTTCTTCCCTTAGGGACAATTGCAGTTCACATGGACAACATGTCCGTGGTATGGTACATCAACAAGCAGGGCGGAACCAAGTCCTATCCTTTGTGTCGAGAAGCTCTCAGACTTTGGCAATGGGTGATCTCCTCTCATCGGTTTCTGATTGCAGAGCATATCCCCGGGAAAACCAACATAATAGCGGACAGACTGAGCAGAGCTATACTCATGCCTCACGAGTGGTCTCTCAAACAATCTATAGTGGAGGAGATTTTTCAGAAGTGGGGCCGCCCATGCTGCAACCTTTTTGCTACACCCCAAAACAGCAAATGCCCAGACTTCTTCTCTCTCTTTCCACTTCCGGGCCATCCCCCCAGAGATGCTCTTACCCAGGATTGGCCCCGGGGACTTCTTTAGGCCTTTCCCCCCTTTCCGTTAATACCGCAAGTACTCCAGAAAGCTACCGTCTTGAGAGCCAAAATGATTCTCATTGCCCCTTACTGGCCTCGGCAAATTTGGTTCCTGTTCCTTCATCGCCATCTCGTGGTGCAGCCTTGGCATTTGGACCCAGTTCCAGATCTTCTGACCTACCAGTCGGGTCAACTGCACCAATCCACTCGTTCCCTCAACCTCACCGCTTGGTTGCTCCACTTCCTTCCTTAGCCAGGCTTCCTATGATCTCTAACCCCATTAGAGATATCATAGTAGCTTCTCTAAAGTCCTCTACCAGGAGGATTTACTCTAGCAAATGGAAACGTTTCTCCTTTTGGGCAAATTCTAAGAACATAGACCCTTTTACTGCCCCTATTCAGTCAGTCTTGGACTTTCTAGCTGAAATTTTTCACTCAGGTTCTTCTTCCACAGTTAAAGTCCAGTTGGCAGCAATCTCGAATTTCCATGTCGGATTTGCAGACCAAAACATTATGTCTCACAAATTTTGTAAAGCCTTTCTCAGAGGGGTGTTCCTTCTTAAACCCCCTGTTAGGGATCCTCCACCACAGTGGGACCTAAATTTAGTGCTGGCATCCTTGATACTTCCCCCTTTCGAACCGGCTGCTACATGCTCATTAAAATTTCTTTCTTGGAAGACACTTTTTCTAGTTGCTATTACCTCGGCTAGAAGAGTGTCTGGACTTCATGCCCTCTGTGTTCGTCCTCCTTACTTGGTCTTCCACAAGGACAGAGTATCCTTAAGAACCAATCCATCCTTTTTGCCCAAGGTTGCTTCTAAGACAAATTTAAACCAATCCATTGATCTTCCTGTATTTTTTCCCAATCATTCTAACAGGGCGGAACAAAGATTGCATTACCTAGATGTTCATCGCCAACTCAGATATTACTTGGACAGAACGAAGCAATTTAGGAAGTCTGATCAGCTCTTCCTTTCTTATGCTGAAAATAAAAAAGGTCTCCCTGTTTCTAAAGTGACCTTATCCAGATGGCTGTCTTCCACCATTTCTGACATTTATTAGCTTAGGGGCAAACAAATGATCTCAAAACCTAAAGCACATTCTACAAGAGGTCTAGCCACATCTACAGCTTTTCAGGCTAGGCTACCCTTAGACACTATTTGTGCAGTAGCCACTTGGGCCACTCCTCATACCTTCATTTCTCATTACAAATTGGATTTGGCCTCCAGGGACAGGGCAAGTTTTGGTTCCACAGTTCTCAAGAGTCTGTTCCATTGAGCCACCCAGGATAGAGGTGCTAGGGACGCGGTCCCATCCAGCAAGAATGAAGGCGAGATTGACAACTTAACATTTAGAAGTTATGTACCTACCATAACGTTCCATGTTAGTTGTCTTCTCTCGCCTTCTTTCATGTGTCCCTCCCTCCTGTCCCCCTAGCCTGGACAGACCTTGAACTTCCTATTTTCTCTGGAAGATTGATCTTCTTTGGACACCAGTTAGTTCCGGACCTTAATTACCTGGGTTCCCCTTACAGCCTTCTCAGGTTAGTTGTTCTTTTTTCCTTTGTGGAAAGTTTATAGGCAGTTTTTCCTCTAGATACCAAACGAGATCTGGGTAATCACCGCCTTGCATCATGGAATATGGGGCTGCCTCGAGCTGGTAAAAGTGACTCTCGAGCTTAGCAAGTGCCGAGTCGGAGCCGAGGATCGGCTCCGAACCCATCCAGCAAGAAAGAAGGCGAGAGAAGACAACTAACATGGAACATTATGGTAGGTACATAACTTCTAAATATACACTGCACTTTGCCAGATGTGCTTGGCTTTTTATATTGGGATTGGAGGACTGAAAGGTGCTTTGAGGATAGAATTAATGAGCACCTTTATGATGTTAGAAGGAAATCCAATACAAAATACCCAGAATACAAGTTCTTATTTTTTGGGTTGGAGAGGTTGCAGTTTAATTATAGGGGAGACTTTTAATGAATGGAATATCTTTAGCTGTCATAACAGCTAGTGAACTTTATCATTTAAAAACCAATGCATACTGTTCACCAGGACTGAATGAGACTATATTCACAAGAACATAGCTTTAAAACTGAACCAGTGTGCAATGTATCATTAAATATTAAATGGTTTGTGCAAATGTTATTTAAGAAAGTGATGTCAACAATTTTTTATTCTGATTAAGTCTTTGATTTGTGTGAAGAGGAAAGCGTGAAACCGCTTTAACGGTGGTGAGCAGTTTTGTTAAGTCTACCTGTGAGTTTAGCCAGCCACATCTTTTTTGTGAATTTTTCGAATCAGCCAACTTCCTTCTTCCCTGTCACACTTCCAACATTTGCTATGTACCTGAGGAAAAATTCCATGATGTCTGCTTACATTATAAAAATCCAAAAACATAAAGGGTGACAGACTGTCCGGAACATGCCTACATTTATTTTAAATATTAAAAAACACCATTAAGCACTTTCGTCATCCAGTCACGACTTCATCAGAATAAAAAAACATTACAAAGCCAATCTTAAATAGTTATTCATGTAATACCCCCCCCCCCCACACACACACACACACACACAGATTCCACTTACATTTTTAAAAAGACAGGAGTATTTTATTCACATAGAACTAGCAGTGTACTTGTATGCAATAGAAACAATAGATTAAACATTAAAAAAAAAAACATACAAGGCAATAAATGTTATACATCTTTTACCCTCCTAATAACACCAGTAATAGTAACTATTATATAACTATTTTGCAACAAAGCAATGTCTTGTTCATATAAAATAAAATAAGAAAAAAGCACGGTTCTAACTAACTGGAACAGGCAACCGTCAAATATTCCTTTTCATGGGTTTTCATGTTTTTACTATCGTATGGAGTATTCTAAAAAATCCAAACAAAATAAATATGAAAATTAAATCATAGTATATTAATATATGTATTTAAAAATCCTTATTTGTACCTTCACAATACATAAGCTGATAAAAAGCCGTATGTATATATGTGTGTGTGTGTGTGTGTGTGTGTGTGTGTGTGTGTGTGTGTGTGTGTGTGTATATATATATATATATATATATATGTATATATATATATATATGTATATATACACACCTACTTAAGTACTTGTTTATATATAATAAAAGATATATATGATAGTAAATAATAATATTACTAATTCACCCCCACTGTTTCATCTTGTTAAATATTTCAACTTAAGTATACAAGTAACTGAGAAGTACTTATTAAGTCCCAGCCAAGTGTTTGCATCAAGCACCATTTGCCAGGTCATCTCCTTCTCCAGGGTAGGTGGGTTAAATCCTGCCCTAATGTCCGGTTTCACCTGGTTAATTACCATGTACTTAAAAATGTGACCTGGATTATCCTGATTGTGTTTGGCTAATGTATTAGCCATAGTATGATTTTTGTGAATTAATGAGGGGATGTTTGTAAGCAGGGGGTATCCTGAGGAGATGGTGGAGGAAATCATTCGTGATGTAACATGGAAAGGAAGAATGGGTACTTTAAACCCAATCTGGGGGTTACAGCCTATGGTTTAGAGATATGGATACGTATGGAGGATATGGACAAGTCCCACCGTCACGTCTTTGGTAATGATATATCAGTAACAAGTGGTGTGGATAAACAACCGGATACGGATAGTTATAAAAGCATTTTTATCACCACTTTCTTTCAGAATGGCTTTCATTTGGGTCTGATATTAAGGAAGAACTGGGAAATTTTTATTGACAGTCCTTTTCTTAGAGTTAGGCTTGGACCCTGTCCCAATTGGTCTTCCGTAAAGGGAAGAATTTAAAGAATATTCTGGAGACTAGTGGTAGTAATAAGGACAATAACCAACCTACATACAAGGGTATGAGAAAATGTGGGAGATGCTCCCACTGTAAAGTTATTGATGAGCGTATGGTCTTTACCATTTGCAGAAAGACGTACAAAGTAGTGGGTAACTTAATTGTGAGTCAAACAGTGTGGTATATCTTGTCCAGTGTGTGAGTGCCCCTGCTTTTACATTGGGAAAACTGATCGTAAGCTAAGGAAGAGGGTGCATGAACATGAATGCAGTTTAAGAAGTCATACTGTGGCTTGTGCACTGGCCCGACACAATCAGAATAATCCAAGTCACATTTTCAAGTACATGGTAATTGACCAAGTGAAGCCGGCCATTAGGGCAGGGTTTAACTCACTTACCCTGAAGAGGAAGGAGATGACCTGGCAGATGGTACTTGATGCAAACACTTGGCCGTGACTTAATGAGCACATCTCAGTTACTTGTATACTTAAGTTGAAATCTTTAACAAGATGAAATAGTGGGGGTGAATTAGTAATATTATTATCATTATTAATTTTTATTATAATATTTATTTTTATTACACATAGACAAGTACTTAATTAGTTAGATATTTTTGTGTGTGTGTGTATATATGTATATAAAGATATATATATATATATATATATATATATATATATATATATATATATATATATATATATAGGTCCCCTTCAGATGGTCAAACTTTTAAAAGCTCAACTTTTATATGGCCGAGACCATATGATCAAACTTTTAAAAGCTTGAACGGTCTTAATGGGGATCTGCACAGAGCTTGGAATGGGAAGATTTCCCTTTACCATAATGTACTGTGATCTCAGAGTTAGTATATTTAAATAGCAGGGGGTGTAGGGGGTGCACGGAATTGCCCCCCTGCTAGCACTGTTTAGTTTTTTTTTTTGTTTTTTTTCTCATTTTCGAACATTCAAATGTTCTATCATATGGTCTTGACCATATGAAAGTCGAGCATTTGGATATTCAGTTATGTGAAGTAGACCCATATATTTCTTTTTATCAGCTTGTGTATTGTGAAGGTGCTAATGATTTTTAAATGCAAATATTAATATACTATGGTTATATTACGTTATTTTTTTTAGATTTTTTAGACTATTCGCTATGATAGTAAAAATATGAAAACACATGAAAAGGAATATCTGACGGTTGCCTGTTTCAGTTAGAACTGTGCTTGTTTCTTATTTTATTTTAAATGAACAAGACGTTGTTTTGTTACATAATAGTTATATAATAGTTATTATTGTTGGTGTTATTATGAGGGAAGTGATGTATAACATTCATTAGCATGTATGTTTTTTTCAAAAATGGTTGCTCTATTGTTTCTACTGTATACAAGTACACTGCTAGTTCTATGTGAGTGAAATACTCCTGTCTTTTTAAACATGTAAGTGGAATCTGTGTGTGCATGTGGGGGGGGGGGGGTTACTTGAACGGCTTAATCAATAACTATTTAAGTTTGGCTTTGTAATGTTTTTTTTTATTCTGAGAAGTCATGATTGGACGACGAAAATGCTTAATGGTATGTTTTAATATTTAAAATAAACGTGGGCTTGTGTTCCGGACAGTCTGTCGCTCTTTGATTTTGGAGCTTTGGTGTGTGTGTGTTTCCTACATTATAAAAATAACTATGCAAACATTTTCCAAGCAAAGATTGTAAATGATCTGGACTTTGTTGCATATTTGGGAGATGTACACATGTCCTTTAATTGTTCTTTGCAAATTAATTTTCTAGTCTTTCTTCCCAATCTTGTCTAACCTCCTCTGATTGATTCTTATAGTTGTTGTGCAGTATTTTGTATGCTTTACTAATTATCCTTTTTTTTTTTTAAAGCAGCTTCTGTTCCAGATTTATTAAAAGCCCCTCCAGAGCAGGCTTTTTGCTTAAAATTCCCCAGTCCCTTTCTCTTTGCCTATACTCTAATATCAATCCATAGTAGGGAAGGCAGTTTATAGCCTGCAGTTCAAACATCATCTTGGCCTCATCTCACTCCGTTATCTTTCCCTCTCTAGTTATTTGCTCCCAATGCCTTAGTTCCTTTGCCAGTTTTTGCTAGTAAATTCCAGCCCCTCATCTATTTTCTGTACCCCTACTTGCAGTCATCCCTATTGGCAAATTCTCCTTTTTTCATTCTTATGGTGGCTTAATCCTTAGAATACTTTCCGCTACTTTATGAATACAGTATTCTGTTTAGTGGTTATTATTCACCTTAAGGATCTGCATTCAAAATCCCACACTCTTTATTTCTTGAACTTCTGTTTCATCATCATCATCCCTTTCCATTTTGAATTGTAACCTTCTTGTGAGACAGGTATGGAAGTAAGGTACATAATCAAAAGCTGATGATAAAATGCAGACGCCCAGGATGGCATCAAAAGAAAGGAGTGCAGGAAAAGTGGGAGATAGAAAAGACTGTCAAGACTAAGGTGTTACTGGTTGGCTAACAGAGGGGCTAGGAAAGGAGTTGAAATAGCAAAGAACAAAACACCAGAAGCACTCTGCCATCTTCTGGAAAATGACTGGCACAGAGAATCTCCTGTCCAAGGCAAGTACAGAAAGGTAGATAGTCAGACATCCTTCATAAGGGATACCAGCAACAACCTGCTTACCAGTCCACGTGACATCAAAGGCAGAAGGCAGGAGTCCTTCCAGTAGCTTCTGAATGAAGAAAAATCCACAGGAGCTGTACTGCCCGTGACACAGCCTTTGATGAAAGAAGAAGAGGAACCCACCCTAGAAGTAAGAACAGAACTAAGGCAAATAAAGTTTGGGAAAGCAGTACTCTCAGATGAGGTCACAGCAGGTTTGATCAAGGTGTTGGGTGAGAGAGGAGAAATGGCTTCTGAGGGTACTCGTAGCATTATGGAGGGAGGCCCTATCCTCGATGACTGGAGTATAAGTATACCAGTGGCATTGTACAAGTATTAAAAGGACATCCACAACTTTTGGCAGTGCAGAGGTATCAAACTCTTCTCTCACTGTGTGACAGTTCTGAAGAAGGTGATTGATCAATCAGATATGTAGGGTGGTATAAAGTAAGATAGAAGATGAGCAGTTTGGATTCAAATCAGAATGCAGCACAAACAACACCATGCTTACAGTGCAACAAATAGTTGAGAAGATGCTAGAGGTGAGAAATAATATAACTGAGCATTCCTAGACTTGGAGAAAGCATATTACAAGGTCTGAAGAAAGCTGTCTTGGGCAGTCCTGTAGTGGTTTGAACTCCCAGAAACATTGGTAGAATTAGTGCAGGCTACGTACATGGACCCAGTAACCCAGTGAAATGATTGCAGATTAGGAGCTGCCATTGAATCTCACACTGGCACAAATGCTCTCTAGGAGGGGCTGACACAAACAAACAACTGGTGTCAAAGCCATGGACTGAAACTAAATGCTAAGAAATGCATAATAGTATCCTTTGGGAAGTCATCCATCCTTGGTAACTATCATATTGGCAACACACCCCTTAGCATTGACCTAGTAGTCAGGGACTTAAGGACACACACAAATAGTAATCTAGCCTTTGACCATCACGTGTCTACAGTGATGAGGAAATCATTCTATGTTGTGCGACTTATAAACAAAGGCATGGCATTGAAGTCCAAGGAAGTCCATTGTTCCACTGTATTCGGCATTCATCAGACCTATCATTGAGTACAGTGCCCCCTTTGGTGTGTACCTAACCAGGCATATCCAACAAGTGGAACATCCACAGAGCTTCCTCACTAAAAGAATACAGGGTGCAAGTAAAATGGTCTGTGCAGACTTCCTCAAGGCCCTGTCCCTGTATTTCGTCTCCCACAGGTTTTTGAGGAGAGATCTATACCTGGTATACATTGCATTGTCAGCCCCTACTCTGATGGACCTCCTGCATAACCACAAAACAAACAGCACCAAAATTACCCATTCCTAAGACTTGGCCCTTGCCTGCGATATAAATAGGACCTGCTGGAGAGATGGGTATGTATCCGAGAGACTACCCCATCTATGGAACATGCTCCCCATCCATATGAAGCAGAGTTCCTCCCTAACCCAATTCAAATGCAACTTGGACAATTGGGTGGGAAACTGGAAATTCATCCCTGCTTTGGCACCTATGTCTCTAATGAACACAGGTAACCTGTAAATAGTTTATTTCCCAGGCCCATGCTTATACTTATCAAGGGTATCAGAACTTATCAGAGATTTGGATGCATGGCTAAGCTTAAAAAGGCCCATGTGTTCTTTAGCTTAGTAAACACTTATGAACCTATGAGCAGGAAGAAGACAAGAGGAAACAACAGTGTCCAGCTCCAGATATGTCTGGATTGTGAAAGAGAAGACCTGCGACGGTCAGGTGTGACTATCGAAGAAGGTAGGGCAGTCGCATGGAATTGAGAGATAGTGACAGTGGACATGACACCCTTACTCCATGTAGAAAATGGGAAAATGGGGTTGATGATGATGATTAGTAAGAGAGGTGTGGAGCATCCCTGGCAAGGAAGGAAGTCCTGTCAGCCATCTCTTCCCAACCTGACACATAACCTGGATCTCCCTACAATGACTCCAGCTACATCTACATAGTCAATTGTGTTGTCTTTTGACATGATTCGGAGTGATGGCGAAATACCATTCAAAACTAGTGGGTTTCCTGCCTCTGACACAAACCATGAAAAATCATATCCTTCAGTATGTCCCTCCTGAATAGAGCACTTGAGATCATTCATCCCCACAAGTGTCATTATCAAATCATAAATAATATGTGTCAGGATAGAAGGTACTAAGAGCCCTTGTTATATCCTGGATCCTGACTCCAGCAAGACAGCTGCCACTCTATTCTCAAGCAGCCTGCTGATGGTGGAGTCTGTACATCTGTCAGTAGAATTACCTACTAATAAAACATCACTGTGTGCAAATGCAGTCTGAATGGGCCTTGAGAGCTTTGATTCTGCACCCGTATGACTTAGAGGTATGTGTACTGGCTGTGGGCATGCAAAGTGAAGGTGGAGGCATAGTTACAGATCACTAAACTGGTGGCTGAGCAGGTTAAGTGTGAAAATTTCATGCCAAGGTGAGTTTCACCACAGTGCATTGTATTGTTTGTGCACTTTTTAGGTGTTTTTCCCCTTTTCTTCATTGTGGAACCATCAAGTTGGTATATCTAATTTTAGGGAGGGGGGAGCTTGCCCCCTGAAAAAAAATGATTATTTTGTTTTAGGTGTTTCTGCATATTGCTTTTTGTATTTAATATTCAGTAAACAATGAGCCAAAAAATATTATCGACTGCTCGTAGGTAAACAGAAGGTGAGTATGTTGCTGTGCTAACTAATGCTGAGGTTTCCTAGTCCTTAGGTTGGGAGGCATAGGCATTGTTCTCTTAACAACCTCTGCTATTAGCTAATTTGAATATTAATTTTTCCTAAAACTGTTTTATGGTTTTAATTTAATCCATGTAATCTACAGTTTAAAGAAATAATTCAGTTCGACTTGATAGCTAGTAAAATAAGAGATTAATTTATAACTCTTGAGCATCCTTTAATTCCTGTTGTACAATAAAGCTGCTTGGTATATAACTTAAAAGTTAAACTGAGTTTAAATTTAATGAACAATTAAAGTTTTAAAAGATTTGCACATGCCGGATTACCATGGGAATAGGTAAGAAAAACATAAAAAATACCCCTGGTCTGTTATGTTACTAAATAGTTATCATGGGTATATATAAGATGGTAATTGTCGTGTTCTGAAGTTTGGGGAAGTAAAGTCAGTTAATTTAACTTGAATTTTTCATATTGACAAATGTAAAAATTTCATACCAGCAATCTGATAAGA
This sequence comes from Protopterus annectens, assembly GCF_019279795.1. Taxonomy (NCBI): domain Eukaryota; kingdom Metazoa; phylum Chordata; order Ceratodontiformes; family Protopteridae; genus Protopterus; species Protopterus annectens. The sequence continues at coordinate 1,121,981,005 of NC_056746.1, forward strand.
GTTAAACAGTATAAAAAGATGTTTATTAATATTATGGGAGTTTATAATGGTTGTGGTCAAACTGTGAACTCCATTGCAAATCACTACATATGTAATTATCTTAAACTTCCTTTTTATACTTTATCAGTTTGTGGATATTTTAAAAGCTTCTGTTACAGAACAGAATACATTTAATAATTTAAACTAATATCTCCGAGCCAGATGAGTACATGATAATTTTTATAAATTGCATATGCAACAATTATCCATAATTCTGTTCAACTTAAAGGAATTACGTATTTGTATATTAACTGTTTAAAATGGTATTGATTCCTTAACTAAACATGATTCATTCCGATCCAGCAAATTATAGAGTGATGGCCTTAATAAACAGGGTAAAACAGTAAATCTATTTAAATAAAGAATTATTATTATTTTTTTACCTTTTACATTATCTTCATTTCATTTTAAGATTTTAACTAGATGGCAAGTTCAGCATTGCACAGTAACATTAGAGTTATCACCTTGTAGCAGTAGACTTGTAGTTTAATTGAATGTTTTTGAGGCATTTGAGTGAATTTTACACATAAATTCTTCTGAGTGCTTCAAAAGTGTAATTTTCCTCTTAAATGTATGAATAACATCTTTATTCAAATCTGTCACTCTAATTATCAATTGAAATGTAGTAGTATTTCTCTTGACGGTAATACACAAAACATAGGTGTCCTGTATATACGTTGACTTTGTGTTCACTTTTGAGTCGTGCTGCTATCCATTTCCAAAGCTATATGATATTCTGAAACTTTACTGAACTATCGGTGATGATGATCATTCTTAAATATCCCTGTTTTGATATGCATCTTTTGAGTGCAGTTAATTATTTTGTTTTGATATGTTAAATAACTCCATTACGGTCTACTATCATAATTAATTTTTCATTTAAATTTGCCCATACACTTCATTCTGAATACTTTCTTTTAGAGCATTTACTACAGATTCTCAGCGTTTCTTTGCTCTTCTACATCTCTGTAGATAGCATCTTTTAAAATTCGTCTGCATTCAAAACAAAATGAGGCTTAAAATTCTCCGTTTATATGTGTAGTTTAATTGGCTGGTCATGGAATTTGACCAACTCCAAGTTACGAGTTTCTATCTGTATTGTAATATGGTTTAGCTCGTTATGAAATCAACATGTAAATGTGGAATCTTTACGAGCATCCAAATAGACAGCATTGTGGACATAATCTTAATATTTTATTATAGCACAAAAATTCAGATTACATCTCCCAATCCTAGGAGCAAATATTGTCTGTTTCTGGCCAGCCATTGGTAATGAAAATGTCTTCATTCGCAGTAGTATCAGCACTAGTGGATGTTCACTGTTGCAGTAATAACTCCTTGGGATCTTCTACTGTGAAAGCCTTTGGCTGGCTCAACTATCAGAGACTTTAGTCCCCTCCTCTTGGCCTGACAGATGCACTCCCCGCTGATTTCATGTTGTAAGAAAGATCAGCTGGCACCATTTTCCAAATCCCTGTCCGGGACTTCAACACACTGTCTTTTCTGCCAGGATCTGAAGCATGACATGTCCTGCTGTCCTCAGAGTGATTATTTTAACTCCTCAGTCAGTATAGAGTTAAGGCTCATGCTTAACAGGTTGCTTTCTGTGTCAAGGGTATAGGGCTCAAAACCTTTCCCACCCACAGGACCTTGTTAGGCTGGCTGAAGATCTCATGGAGTTCATGAGATACAGGCAGCTGAGCTTTGGTAGGACCCTGCTACAGAATGATCCTCCCCCCATAGATTTTTTGATTTGTATGACTGAGGATGAGGTAACATATGTTGACTACATTTCTGTAGGGTCACATGGTGATGAGAGAGTTCTTCAACTGGGAGGTTCAAGATTATCCCCAGTCTAAGAAAAGAGTAAGAACATTTCTTAGACTTCATGAGCACATACCTCTACCCATTCCTCCAGTATTAGAGGTCATGGAAGATGTTATTTCTAACTGTTCCCCTGCAGCCTCTCCCAACTGCCTGCCCACAGGAAGCCAGACCAGTTTTATAGGATTCTGGATTCCCATTAACATCTCTTCAAGAACTCTGTTGCTGACCCTCTGGTGATTTCCTCAGGTCCCAAGGGAACCAGAGGCAACCAGTCTAGAAATTCCTTGCTTAGTTTGAAAGAAGGTAGAACCCTAGACAGATTTGGCAAAAGCATTCGCCTCTGTTATCCTGGCCATGAGAGTTCTGAATTGTCAGTTTTCATGTGGTCATATTCCAGGAAACCTTCCTAGTCCAAATGAAAGAAAAAAAGTGGAGGAAATGTGAGATAGAGGTCTCAGAAATAAATTGTTAGAGCTCTGTAATTCCTGCTCCCAGGTAGCCAAACATTAATTGCAGTGTGGCTGTGATGCTTTGGAAGCCTGCAGCAGGGCAGCAACTTCATGGTCCGTTATCAGGCGATTACTATGGACAAATGGGTCCTTCATATTGTAAGAGAAGGTTATGGGCTACAGTAGTCTTCCCCATTACCAGCCCATATTCCGTCGATCCCAAAGGGCAAGCTCAAGGAAGCACTGGCCCAAGTCAAGATTCTTCTAGAGCATGGTTCAGTAGTACCATTCCCCCTAGGAGAAAAAGGGAAAGGATTCTATTCAAAGTTTTTCTTAATGCCAAGACAAAAGGATTTGGAGAGTAGTTCTAGACTTACCAAATAACAGGTTTCTTGTAGTTCCCAAATTCAAAATGCTTGCCCTCCAGAAACTGTTGCCAGTACTTTTCCAACAGGCCTTCATAGTCCCTGTAGAGGTAAAAGATGCCAACCTCCACATCTCTATAGCAAAGTTATACATGAGGTATTTCCATTTCACAGCAGGTGAAAACCACTTCCAATTTTGAGCACTGTCCTTTGGTTTATCTATTGCTGCCAGAATATTCATAAAATGTCTGGCTTTAGTATTTGCATATTGCAGCACAAGGGTTGTGCAGATCTACAAATGTATAGAGTGCCTAATCCTAGCTGCATCCTTGGAAGAACTGCAAGCTTCCCTGAACCTGACCATGGCCATCCTTTCAGACCTGTTTTTCTTCCTGAACCTAAAGAAATCCAAGCTATCCCCTCCCGACTGGTGTTCTTAAAAGCTGTGCTGTAGTCAGAAAAACAAATTGCCTTTTGCTACCAAGACTGTCATTTTCTTGACCAAATACTTTGTCTCTACAACATCAGGTATCAGTGATAACCAGAGAGATGCTTATGAGAAAAATACATTGGTGCCAACGTGCACCCTCTAAGCTTTAAAATAAAGCCTCTCCAGTGTATAAAAAGGCTGTCTATCATGATGGATAGAAGCCTGTCTACAAAACAAGGGTGTCCTTTTCCAGTGCCACTTAGGCAACCAGATTATGGACCCAGACTCCTCATACTTGCCTGGAGCCCACAACCAGGGGTCTTCCATGGACAAGGAAGGTGAGACACAGCACTACTCCAAAAACGCATCCATCTAAAAGAATTGATGGTCATTTACAGTGGCATTAGCATTCAAACAGTTGTGGAAACCAGGGATCCTTTTGTTAAGGAGAGACCGCACCACAGTCATGTAGTACACAGACAAGGAAGCACCCACTCTGCCACCTAACCGTACAGTTCTGGGAAGTGGCATAAACATAAGATTGCACCTGATAGCACAGCATCTACTAGGGGAAAACCACAGTCTGGCAGACAACCTTGGTCTGCTTTAGATCGTCATGAATGAATACTAAAAAAGTAAATGTTCACCAAGATAACAAGAGTGTGGAGTGTGCTAGAAAATTTGCCTCGGAACAAAATAGGCAGCTACTGAGGTACTTTTCAAGGGCCAAAGAGCATCAGGCCTTGTGGATAAATGCCTCCTTCCTATGGACAGACCTATCGCTATACCCTTCCTTTACAAACCTCTCTTACCAAGGTTACTAATAAACATCAGGGAGGAAGGGCCAGGGGTAATCTTGATATCACCCTTTTGGGCAAGGCAGCAGTGGTTGCTCGAACATGAGCACATAAGAACCTTGGCTGCTTCCACAGACCCATAACAAGGGAAATGCCATTCACTGCAACCTGACCACCCTGAAGTTGGCAGCCTGGATGGTATGAAAGTTTTCCCTAAGGGTTAGGTATGCAACAAGGGCATCTTATTTGTCTTATAAGAGACAAGAAAATCCAGCACTAGAAATCTTACATCACAAAATGGAGAAGATTTACTGTTTAGTACCAGAACAAGAGCCATCGACCTTTACTTGCAAATCTACCCATTGTTCTAACCTACCTAGCAAGACTTTTCATGAAAGGCCTGTTATTCCTTTATCAAAATCCATACCTCTGCCACTTAGGCCTGCCTGCCTGTGCAGTCCTCTCTATTTTCACAGCTTATAATGAAACAGTTCCTTATAAAGGTATCCTCCACTTGAGGGCATGCAGGAAAGCCCTTCCTTCATCCTGGGACCTCAATTGTTTTCTGGAGAAGTTCACCGTACTTCCAATTTTTGTCATTGGCTTTGGCAGAAATCAAATTCTTAACTCAGAAAATTGTATTGATGTTCTTCATGTTTCACTGTTGCAGTCAATACATTTGGGTTATCCTGCTGGCAGGTTGCCCTCAGTCGGCCTGAATTCCAAAGTCTTGGGTCCTGCGTTGGTTACTGTCGCCTCTTCCCTGACGTCAGGTCGTTAGGGGTATAAAAGATGCAGCCGACACCATTTTCTTCAGTCTTTCTTGCCACGCGGTGCCCGAAGCAGAAGCAGTTCGCAAGTGCCGGTCGGCAGACTCCTGAGATTTTCGTGTTCGAGTTTCAGATCCGAAGTCTTCATTAAAAGCTAAGTACCCCATTGGGAAAACTTTTTTTTTTGCTCCAGACCTATGTCAGAAAAAGTTAATAATTGCATTTCTTGTGGGAGGCAAATACCTCATAAGGACTTTCATTCTTACTGTATTCCTTGCCTAGGTCCTCACCACGACATTTCTAGTTGTCGGTTTTGTGCTAGATTTAACCAGCGCACTATTAAGCGTTGGTATGATTTTGCATTAAGCTATTTTGGGCAAAGATTTAATTATACAATGTCGTCAGATAACCATCCGACTACAGGAGTTCGCAAAAAACACAAAGAAAAGGACAGGCAACCGAGGTCCAAAACCGACGACGAAGCTTCTCCTAAGCAAGTTGCCGGTTCGCCAGTTCTCAGTGAGGTGCTTTCGCAGCTCCTGATGCCCGCTACTTTAGAGTCGCGGGCCGCTACCGACTCCCATGTAGAGTCGGCCAGGCCGTCGGAAACTCAAGGTATTGGAGCCTCGGAGATTATTCCCTCAGATGGGTCCGGAGCCGCTGAGCAGGCATTGGCTTCTGAGGGTGTATTCAGTCCTTAACAATTATATATTAAACCAACTTCAAAGGCAAAGACTAAAACACCTTTAAAGGCAAAGAAACAAGTTCACCAGCCATATGGACAGGCCTCCATGCCCAAATAACAGATGTTCAAAATGGCCGAAGACTTAATTACCTTGATCAGAGGTTCCCATCCCCCTCCTGATAAGAGGCCTAGGCAAGAGACAGAGTATGAATCTTCAGATCAGGTTTCCATTTCTTCTGATTCCTCTTCTGATCAGGAATATTCTCTTTCCCCTATGAGGATTCTGATGCTGAAGAATCAATTCCTTCAGCTTCTCCTCCTGAGGACGACTCTTTTGGGTAAACCTTGCATACCATGAGGAAGCACTTCCACTGGGAGAGCCAAGATTTTTCAGAATCTAAGAAGAGGCTCAGAGACTTCCTTTTACTACCTCAACACAGGCCTCTAGCTATTCCACCTGTGTTAGACATTGTAGATGATGTGTTCTCAGAGTCTAGTCTGACCCCTGACTCCTTACCTCCAGCTCCTGTTAAGCCGGACAGATACTACAGGGTCCCTGATGCTCATAAATTCCTTTTTAAAAAACCCTACTGCAGACCCAGAATCTATTTCTCATGGTCCCAAAGGGGTCAAGGCTTCCACTGCAAAAAACCCTACCCCCTCTGACAGGGATTCTAGGGCACTGGATAGATGGGGAAAAATATTTACATATCTGCTACCTTAGCTATAAGGGCCTTAAATTGCCAGTTTCATATGCTCAAATATCAGCAATATATCATGACACTGCTTAAACAGAAAATGATGGTAAATTCTGAATGTGCAGAAAACAAAGAAATGCAGGATTTATTGCATGCAGCTGAACAAGTTGGAAAGCATACTTTGTCATGTGGTTTGATTCTCTGGAGGCCTCCTGCAGGGCCGCTGTTACGGGTTCTGTCATTAGAAGGCAAGCTTGGTTAAAGGAACAAAATCTGCCTGAAAATTATTAGATGCTCCTTTACAACATGTTAAAGCAAAATTATTAGATGCTCCATTAGAACATGATACCTTGTTTGGTGTTAAGGCAGAAGAGGTGTTAAAGAAAATGGAGTACAATGCTAAATGTATGCAAACGGTCAAGGATTTCTTAGAGGTACAGCCACCTTGATTTAGCAGACACTGGCCTACAAAGAATTGGTCCTTTCCAGTCTCAGACCTCAAAGGGGCAGATCCAGATGCCCTAGCGGCAGATCACAGCCACAAGGTTACTACAGGTCTAAGCAATGGGGTGCTTCTACCTCCAAAGGTGGAGAAGACAAATCACAACCATACAGGAAACAGTCCCAATGACTTCCCCCTGCCTGCATCAAGCACTTATCTTCTGACATGAGGGCTATTCAACAAGTGCCACAGCAAGAGCAGGGACAAGGATTTTACTCAAGACTGTTCTTGGTACCCAGAAAGGACAAAGCATGGAGACCAATACTGGACCTATCTATTCTAAACACTTTCCTGGACACCTCAGCTCGAATAATGTCATAAGACCCTTTCCTAAGATTTCACCCAGACAGGATATCTCTGAGACCTAGCCTGACTTTTACGGCAGAAGTAGTTACTGAAGTTTCCTTAAGTCAGGCCATTTGTCTCCCTGCCTTCTTTCCAAACTTACAGAACAGAGGAGAAAGAACTGTACACTCATTTGATGTTCACAGGCAGCTACGCTATTACCTGGACAAAACTAAAAAAAATTCAGAATATCAGATCAACAATTCATGGGCTTTGTACCTAGTAAATTAGGTGAACCTGTTAGGAAGCAGGCCATTTGAAAGTGGATCTCCAGCTGCATCAGTTGTTACAGGCACCGTAATAAGAGTTGACACTTCCCATTTGAACTCCCAACAGAGCCGTAGCTACCACAGCTGTCTTCATCAGAGGAGTGCCCCCCCCCCCAAAGAAATACTGGAAGCAGCTACCTTGTCATCATTCCACACCTTTACCAAACACTACACCTTGTCATCTTCCTCCACAATGGGTTTTGCCTCTGCAGTTGTGCAGGGTCTCCTTTGTCTCTTCTAGCTTCACTTCACCATCTACCCATCTCTTCAGCTTTAGGAATCCTCCCAAGGAGTTATTACTTCAACATGAACATAATACATTTGTGTATACTTACCATAAATGTAGATGTTAGTGTTTTTGCTGTTGCAGTAGCCTTTCTCCCCTCCTTCATTCATCCCTGTTTCAGCTTATGAGCTGGGAACTTCTCTTTTTTCACCTTTTGTAGATCCCCTGTCCATTCAGCAATCATTACTTTTTGGTATTCCCTAACCACACCCTGATGTGGACAGTGGGGATGTGTGGTGGTCCTGGTCTAGGGCTTGGAGAATGTGTTCCAGTTCTGAGGGGACAAGAAAAACCTTAGAATATGGCACTGACCAATGTCAGGCAGGAGGGTGTTCACCAGGCCAAGAAGAGGGAACTAAAATTTGGTATGCGGGCTGGCCAAGGGCTTCAACAGCAGGAATTCACAAGGAGCAATTACTTGAACAGTGAAAAACTCTCTATATTTATGATAAGTAAACACAGCTGTATTTTTTGATAATTAGTTAATATGAAGGTGTCTATTTTATAAATAAGCTGCATTTCACTTTTCGCCAAATGTATAAAAAAAAGTATTCCATAAGTCTGTATAACAGTGATTTTGTGTAATTTTGAATATTCTTCTTATGTGGCCTGTATTATCTCAAAATGTGAGAAGGTACTGAATTTTAACACCTTGTGGCTAGCTTTATAGGGAGATTATCAGTTTAAGTCTTATGAAAGTATGCATGGAAATTGTTTTCTTGGCAACTCTTTCCACTCTTCTTTTTTGAATTAAATTGTGTGCTTTATTTCAAATAACTCTTGATTAGGCTGACCAATGGAACCATTGTTTTTCAAGGTTGTCGCCCACCTTTTGCCTGTCACCCATTGGCATGGATTATTTTTGTTCCTAACATCGTATGTTCCCCCACCACTAGGGGAGCCACTAGCCCAAGAATGAGAGCCAACAGAAAGCAGATGTCAATCAGGAGCTTATGGAGGTGGTTTAGGCCCTCTATGGCATCTGCCATGTTGACATTGAGGGTGTTTCTATTAAGCCCCAACTCCTGCCACTTATGTCTGACATAAATACCTGCATTGCACTGTGAGCCTACAGTGCATACCCTATATGTGTAGGTGTGCCCACCCACAGGCTAGTGAAGGGTACCATCATTAGCGTGATGGCCCAAAGCCCATATTCCTGCTGTATGTCACATCCACTGATGCCAGCAAGTCTCTGCTTGCTGGCTGTATAATGCACCTGGCAACTAGAACCACAGCTCCCCTTCCTCCCTGCAGGATGGGTAAGCTGGCACCAGCTGCTGACTCCCACCTAGATATTCTACTTCCTGAACCATTACTGAAATTCTGGCCATCGGGGTTATGGATACCAGTGAAATGGGTTATGGAATGAGTTTTTAATAGGTATCCTATTTTGAAATCTTAATGTAATTATTTCACAGTAATATACTTAATCTCCTTATGGGTTCATATGTAGCTGCATTTGTGGGCCATTTTAAACTTAGCCAATTTCCCTTTTTGTGCTCAAAATAACCTATCTCGTTTGGTTATAGATTGGCCTTACCCATGTCATGATCAGTTGTATATTAACCCTAACAAGAATAACTAGGATCATACTGTAGATAATTTGAGGGGACGCATGCATGGGATAAAGCATGTAGGAGCTGTCTCTGCCCATTAGTAGCAGAAGAGGCAGTCCTGGCATAAATTTTCTGTTTCCTATCCATAGGTAGTGGAATCCTCTATGAGATATATCTGTCCCTCCAAACTCTTCTGTTGATTTTTGCAGATGTTTTGCTCCCTACAGAGAGTATTTTTGATGCTGTTTGACTTGCTGATGTGCAGTAAATCTATCCGTAATGAGTCAGAAGATGCCTTATATGCCAGACATGGGTCACCTCTTGGCAGTCTGTATGACAGAGTATAGTGACAGGGCTATGAGTCGGTCCAAGTAGGACATGTTAGTTAGTAATTGTATCCGTTTAGTAGGTATCTGTTTGCGCATGCCAGCTGTTGCATGGATCTGGTCAGATACAAGTCAAAGGGGGCATTATATTCTGTAACTGGGCTAATGATGACTGAGAAGAGGGGGGACATTAATGTCCCTGGATCTAGACACAATCCCTTTGTTTATAAGCTGTGCAATATAGAAAGACTTTCTTGCAGTAGACGCAAGTTGGTCAAAAATAATGTCACTGTCCACATAAGTTCCCAAATCTTGAACAAGTGGGTCAGCTCCTGGGGGAGTATTGTCAATATGGTAGTTCCCTGAGGTATGGCTTCCCAAAGGAAGCAATAATGCATTTGTTTGGTATTTAGTTTGTCTATGGTTTTGGCACAGTTAATTGAGACAAACCTGTCTGCAGAATGGCTGTCATTTGAGGATTCAATGACTGCTCGTAGCTTGCAGACATCTTCAAACTTAGACAGAGCCCTTTGGTATTGACCTCTACTTCAGAAAAGTAGATGACTAACAGGAGTGGTACATAGAACCCTGGAAAACTCACTTCCACATTTTATAGTGAATGTGTGTTGTGTTGGCAAGATGCTATCTGTTTCAGCATTGTACATATGTTTAGATTTTATGACAAACCAAATGCAATCAAAACGTGAGTTGGCATCCGGTTTTATGAGGAATTTTTTAATACTTTTATTACATTATCAATTAAGACATAAGCAAACACAGTTTAACAACATTATTTCCATTTAAATACAATACACATCTTATATTTTCATTTGCTACTATAATCAGTCCAACATGACAGAAATGACTTCCCTTAAACTTCAGTCCTCCTGAACATTATTATGTATGCATTGTTCCCACAATTTCCATTTACTTCTATGCAATTTGCTCCTTCCCTTTTCTAAAGATCCCTCTCAGTTCTTTTCTCTTGTATAATATTCAATTCCTCAAATATAGTTGATGTAAACATTGATTTCCACAACAGCTGCACATACTGTGGTGAGAGCGTCCTCACATAAAACAGTCCCAGACATTCATAAAGCAGCCCGTGCCCGCAAGGTCCTATCAGCGCTAAATCGCTATCCATACAAAGACAACTGAATGGAATTGAAATAAGGTAGCAACCTGAGGTAACAGGGTAACCCTTAAAACAGTCCCAGACATTCATAAAGCAGCCCGTGCCCGCAAGGCCCTATCAGCGCTAAATTGCTATCCATACAAAGACAACTGAATGGAACTGAAATAAGGCAGCAACCTGAGAGATAACACAGGATAACCCTGTATGTTTAAACACCAATCATCTGCTGCTAAGCTCTTGATTTTGTATATATACCTGTGGCTCTGCTATATTTATTTAACAAGTTTTTTTAAACGAGCTAGCAATAAGTAACTCTTGTTACCTTTTGCTACACCCAGAACGGCAGCTGTTTTGCACTATCATCGTTACAATTGGTATTAGGTTCCTCCCCCCTTTACCACCCTCTTGACTAGCATTGATTTTTTTTTAACAAATTAGCTTTTTTAATAGACTAGAAAATAAAAAGCAGACTAGAACATAGAAAAGTACTCTATACGTGTACCTTAATTTCCTTACCTGCATACTGTTTCTCAGATTGTTTTTTGAGAACCGGGTTGTGACTCCATTTACTATTGCCTCCATTTACTATTACCTCTCTAATTGGCCATTCCCCATGGTAACCCTCCTAATTGGCTATTAATCCTCTCTTCCCCTCACACATCCAGTAGTGGCCTGCCAGAGCTTTTTTAAACCCCTAGCGCCATCTTTGAATTGCCACAACAGCTGCACATACTGTGGTGAGAGTGTCCTCACAGTAATAATCTTGTAACTTTACAATTGCTGAGCTTTGTTTTTCCTTTTGCTTTTCCAGCATATTTACTAAACTTGTTACGCGTTTGCTTTTACATGCTCATAGTAGTAATGTGATACTTTAGTTATTCTGAACAAACACACATACGACTAAAGCTTACCATGACCAAGTTATGACTGTATAAAGCCCTCCTCTCTCCCACCTCTAGTCCTATTTTAACCCTTTCTCCCCCTGGTTTCCTCTCTTGTTCTTTCTCTCTTCTTTACACTCACAACCTCTGCCTTTTTACTTACCTTTTCCTGTTCTTACCTTCTACCTTACTGATTGTTTTTCTCACTGCTTTTACCTTCCTTGGGTTTGCTCCGCTCCGTTCGCCCTGCGGGCTCACTCCGCTCCCCTACCCTACCCCCGATTCCCACACACCCCCAGTGGTCCTACACTTATACTTCACTAACCACTCCCCCCTTTTTCTCATCCTATCACAAACCTCCTCATCACCAGGCCACTCCCCTATCTCTTTCTTTCCTAATTAGTACTAATTAATTCTCTTTTGAACTACTCCCTCACCTTTCCTAACCATTCACTGCACTACTTCCCAAATCTACCTTCTATACAACCTCCACTAATTTCTTATTTGCATAATTTAAACCCTGCTCAATTTCTTGAAACACTCTCTCCTATTTTCTACTTCACCTACTCACACAAACTACTCTCAACTCATATCTACTTATTACTATGGCCCCAACACACAAAACTATTTTCACAAACATACTACTCTTAACTACCACAATAGCATCTCTTACCATACCTTACTCACTCACCTTCTTTGAAAATCTTTCTCTACCTGAACAAAACCATCACTTCCAACAAACTTTACCATCTTTTTTCATCTACTCCCTTAACCACAGTAACATAACCTGTACCTCTAACTATATACTACCAAAATATCACAGAGCAACCCATGTTACTTACTTCACTACCAAAAAGAATTTTAATAATTTCTACAATATCCCCAGCAACACCCCCTCCTAGATGGTGATATTCATCCAAACCCTGGCCCCAATACTGACTATACTAATAACCTTGGTAATTTAACATTGCCTATGATTTCTACATTAACTAAACCACCTAACTCCCTCCTGATAGCTCACCTTAACATTAGAAGTATTAACAATAAAATTTCCCACCTGCATGCACTCCTTGATGTGCACTCATTTGATATTCTATGTCTTACAGAGACTTGGCTAAAACCATCTACTCTAGACCAGGAAATTAGCCATCCTGGCTGTAATATCCTTAGATATGACCGTAAAACCAAAAAAGGTGGAGATATAGCCATTCTCTATAAATCTAATCTCCAAATTTCCCCCTTTAATGTGCTTCCATCATTAGACACCAAATCTGAAATCATGACTACCAAACTCCAAATCAACAACTCCAAATCTATCTAATTTGCGTGCATTTCCCCCCAGGTAACGATACCAATACTCTTGAAAACTTACTTAGTTACCTCCCTACCCAATTACCCCAGGAGACCATTGTACTGGGTGACTTTAACATCGACTGGTCCACCTGCAGTTCCCCTAACCCTACCAACCACATAAATCTCTTTGGATTCTCACAATTAATAACCACTCCTACTAGAATCCACAAACCTAGCAGTAAGGAAACTACTCTTGGCTGGATCCTTATTAATAGCCACCCTGAAACTTATAATCCAGGAACCCTTCACGACGATATCAGCGACCATATGCTTACCTACATTATTAGACAAAAAGTCCATATCTCAACTACTCATAATCTCAAAACCTCCCGCTCAAAAATATTCTTTAATCCAGACAGCTTCCTAAATGAACTGCAAGCATGTGACTGGTCACCACTGACCCATCTTGAACTTGATGAGGCTGTGACCTACTTTAACACTAACTTTCTTCAAATCCTAGGTTACCATGCACCTTATCGCTCTACTAGAATAAGAACCAAATCTGCCCCTTGGCTCACAAAACAAGCTAGGCAAAAGATGCTCCTCCAAAATAAAATCTGGGCTAAATGGAGAGCTACCAAATGTCCATCAGATCACCTCCACTTTAAAGAGTTAAGATATGCCACCAAGAAGGATATTCTTAGAGACAAAAAAGATTTCTACCTTCACTTCCAACAAACCAGTCAACAAACTCCACAAAAATTTTGGTCAGGGATAAACAAACTTCTTCAGCCAGTTCACTCTACTACTCCTGCCCCAGAAGGTTTCAACCATAATAACTCCAACCAGATCCCTGATGCCTTTAATAACTAATTTACAGAAGCCATTCAAACCCTAGCCAATTCTTTACCTCCTTTTATTGCTTCTCCACTAAATACTTCCAAGACTTCACCTCCTCCCTTTGAAATACAGCCTGTACTTACATCTCTCATCTGTAAGCTACTTCAAAAACTGAAACCTTGCACCCCTTCTGCTGACCGTCTCCCATCTGAATACCTACAAATTGCCACAAAAGCCATAGACTATCCCATCTCTATCCATATTAACAGAACTATCTCAGAAGGCAAAATCCCTACCATATGGAAAATATCCCACATCATCCCCCTACGTAAAGGTGGATCTTCTATTGAGCTTTCTAACTTTTGACCTATTGCCTTACTCTCCCCATTAGCTAAGATAATGGAAAAATGTATTCACAAACAACAACATAACCACCTACTACAAAATAACCTGCTAGCAAACTGCCAACATGGCTTCAGACCATTCCATAGCACAACGACTGCCCTCTTATTTTTCACCGACTCTATAAATAAAAATTGTAACAATAACTCTTTTTCCTCTGCACTATTTATTGACCTGTCAAAAGCCTTTGACATGGTTAACCATAACTTACTTCTAGACAAACTAAAGGCCCATTCTCTCGATCCACAAGCATTACAATGGTTTAGGTCTTATCTGGAAAATAGACAGCAAGCAGTACTTTGGGATAACAATCTGTCTTCATTACTTCCAGTAAATATTGGAGTACCCCAAGGCTCTATCTTAGGTCCCCTTCTTTTTTCCTTATTTATTAACAATCTACACATGAACATGTCTCAAGCCACCTGCATTCAATATGCAGATGACTCCACCTTAATCTGTACAGCTAAGAATATAGCCTCTCTCCAGTCCCTCACCCAAACTGTTTTTCATAATGTTGAAAACTGGTTTATGCAACACTGCCTCCTCCTAAATCCCAAAAAAAACTAAACTACTGCTTTTTACTCCAACTCATAAATCACCTCATCCATACTAAACTACTGCTTTTTACTCCAACTCATAAATCACCTAATCCATTCTTCTCTGTAACCTCTAACAATGCTACCAACATAACCCCAGATACTACAACCCGCCTACTAGATGTAACAATTGATAATCGTCTCAACTACGATGACCACATCAACTCCACCATAAAGTCTGTTAACAAAAACCTTGGTACCCTCTATAGAATTAAACCCTTCCTTACCCCTTCTGCCAGGAAAACTATTGCCCAGACCCACCTAATTTCTACCCTTTTCTGTGCCTCTGCTATATATACTAACCTATCTAAAAACAACCTCTCTAAACTTTCCACCTGTTATAATAGCATAGCTAGATTCATTACATGCTCCCCCCTTAAAACTCACCACTGCCTCAACCAACTTGAATGGCTAGAACTGCAGAACCATATACTCTCTCAACAATTACTTATCACTCAAAAGATCCTATACCACCCCAACAACACCCCTATCCTCACTAATCTGATTACACCATATAAAAATCTAGCTACACTATGCTCTGCTAATAAGCTCCTAGTTTCCTCGATTAAATCTAACAACAAAGCTGGTGACTCACTTTTCTCGAACACAGCAGGTAAAAACTGGAATCAGCTGCCTTTTGAATTATCAACCCTTGCTTCTACTTCTCTATTTAAAAAACATCTTAAAGAACATCTTAAAGCTCTTTGGCTTTGTCCATGTGCTAACCCAGACTGATATCTTTTCCCCCTTCCTGCTCTTACCCCTTTCCCTACTCCTCTAACCTTTGCCAACAAATCTAGTTACTACTCTTTTCTTCATAGTACGAGGATAAAATATAAGGGCTTTTCTCTCTTAATTGGGTTTTGCTCATACCTACTATTGTGTTTAGTGTAATTTTTAGTATAATTTTTATAGTTTATAATTTTATTATTATAATTCTTCTTTTGACCACTGCTGCCTCTGTATTGTGATTTTACATCTTTTTATATATTGTTAACTTTGTCACTGTTCATGCTTGGAGCTTTTCTCCCTGGGCCTGTACTGAAAATGGACATATATCCAGTTAGACTAGCCCAGTCAACAAATATAAAATAATAAAATAATAATTTCCATCTTCTAGTAATTGCTTTTTTGGCAGCTAGCAGAGTTAAACTTAATAAGGCCTTACTATGTCTAGGCAATTCAGATCATGCATCCCAACTCAAAATGATAATTTCCTTAATTATGGGCATTTGCTCACCCAATATTTCTGTTAGAGTACTCTGTAGCGAGGTTTTAAAATATGTCAATTTATTACACTTCCAAAACATATGTCCCCAGTTACTTCTTTATTCTCCATCACACTTCCAACATTGCTGTTTACCTGAGGAAAAATTCTGTGAAGTCTGCTTGAGGAATAAAAATAACTATGCAAACCCTTCCAAGCAACGATTCTAAGCCTGCTGGAATTAGTTGCATACTTCGGAGCTGTACGTTATGTCCTTACATTGTTTTCTTGCATTGCTTTTCCAGTCTCTCTTCTCAATCTTTTCTAACCTCCTATGATTGATTCTTATAGTTATCTTGCAATATTTTATATGCCCTACTAATTATCCCTTTTTAACAGCTGTTTCTGTTCTAGATTCAATTAAAAATTCTATCAGGGCAGGTCTTTCACTTAAAATCCCCCAATCTCTTTCTCTTTGTCTGTACTCTGTTTTCCCTACCAGGGCTTGATCTGAGTTTCTAGTCTGCAATCCTTTCCTGCATGAGTTATTTGCTCCCAATATCTTTGTTCCTTTGCCAGGTTTCTCCAGTAAATTCCAACCCCTTTCTATTTTTGTACCCCTACTTGCAGTAATCCCTATTCGCAAAACCTTTCTCCATTTTTGTATTGACTTAGTTCTTAGAATAGTTTCCACTTCTTTATGAATACAGTACTCTGTATGGTTGTTGTGCTTCTTAAGGATCTGCATCCAAAATCCCACTCTGTTTCTTGAACTTCCCCCTTGCTTCATCATCAACCCTTTCCGTTTTGAATTATAACTTTCTGCTTGTGTTATGTTTGAGCCTTAGCTATGTAGCTTTAAAATATCCCTTCAAATCAGGTAAACCAAAACCACCTTGTACTGTTGGAAGGGACCTTGTACTGTTGGAAGGATCAGCTTTCCCCACTTAACTTTTGCCCTCATCCTCCCAGATAAATTCCTTCAATTCATTATCAATTATTTTTCACAGTGTCTCCTTGGGTTGATAAAAGCATGCCTGACCCCCTATACAAAACTAAAGGGACTAAAAACCTTTTCACTGCTTGTATCTTAATATCCATATCCATAAACATGACTTTCCAGTTTCCCAGTTTTTGTATTATCTTTTGTTTAGACTCTTCCCACATATCTTTAGCTGCCATAACAGAAGCATTTGTAATCCTAAATACCATTTTACAAAAGACGTGTGCAGTTTTAATTTAATTCCTTGCATAATTGATGGTGCAGTGATAGTATTGTTGCCTCACAGCTATAGGTTTCTGGTTTTGATTCTTGGTTGGGGTGGCTTCTGTCTGCATCTCTCCCTCCTGTATTTATTTGATTCTTGGTTGGGGTGGCTTCTGTGTGAGTGTGCAGGACTGTATTCCCCATTATTGGCTTCGGCCCAGGTTTTTGTGTAAGGTTGTTGACAGCTATGGCAGAACTGATTATTTAGATGACTGACTTCAGAGATTGTGCATATTTACTGATAATGGACTGTAGAGATTGCATATTTACTGATAAAGGTGGACTGTAGATTTGTGCTGCATTACTGAATATGGGTGGACTGTGTGTGCATATTTACTTTTACTGATATGGGTGGACTGTGGATTTGTGCATATACTAATAATGGTGGACTGTGGAATTATGTATATTTTACTAATAATGGTGGACTGTCTGAGTAGACTTTTATTTTTATTGATGAATCAACTCACTTTTGCCATTATGCCATGCCATGGTTATTTTGTTTGTTGCTTACTGGAAAAAAAAAAAATCAAAACAAAAAAAAAACATCCTGTAACAGTGTAGCTATGTACAAGGTAGGATAATATAATTTTATTATACAGGAAGGTGTATCAGGAATATATGTTGTATATTTCATATTGCAAGGAGCCTATGAAAATTAACAAACCAAAATTAATATTCTTTATCTGCCACTGGCAAAATGTATTTTCTTTTTGAATGTGTTTCAATGCTGTTTGTTTCAATGAATGTGAGTTTCAGGGAAGTTTTAATGCTAAGTTTTTTTTTGTGATTGCTTTTGCTTGTTTTTGTTTAACAGATGACTTAGATGTTTGTGCTGCAAACTACAAAATAAAACTAAGTCCAACTCATCATAGAAGTAATAGAAGTAAAGCAGTATGCATTAGTGTTTATGGTGTGAAATGGCTGCATAGCCAACCATTGGATGGTTGGCAGAGGAGGCTCCAGGCATTTTGTCAAGGAGACAGGCCCAGCTGAACTATACCTCCCAACTGTCCAGATTTTCAAGAATGAATAGATTTTGCTTTTATTTTTGGTTTTTTCATAAAATTTAAAGTTTTTAATTCCTAAATGATTTGCCAGAAGTCACTCTAAGTTTCAGACTTCATAACCTTCAAATGCATGTTAAAAGTAGAGCTGTTCTATCTATGTCTCTCCTCATACAATACAATTTTTATTTTAGTTTTTTATATATGTGCCCATGTTATTATATTGTTCAGATTTTATATGCATTAACAGGTTGAGCATTAATATGCAAATAGGTGCTAAATTAGAATTAGCATAGCCAACCTCTCAACTGTCCCCACTTTGGCTCCAAATGTTGCTCTTCCCTTATAAAGTTTATTAGAGCAATATTTAAAATTGTTCCTATTGTTGGGCCCTTGTCCCCACTTCTGTGTATTTGTCCAGAAGATTTCAAATTGTGACATGCTTGTTTGCCACTCCCCATGTAGTGACTCTGGATGTGTGTGTCAAAAGCAAGGCAAGGAGTAGTCTACCTTACCTTGGATGACACACTGCATAAGTACTACAGTGGCTTTGTGGCTTTTCTGATTTTGCAGAATGGTCTGGTTTCTGTCATATTTTTGTATTTTTTACTGTGTTATTATATGCTTGCCTGAAAAAGTGCCCCCTGTGCGCCAACATTGAAAGCCTTTCTGTTGTGCCATGCAGAGAATACTTGACTACATAATGTATTGTATAAGGGTTTGGGTGGACAGGGATTCATTATTTTTTAAAAGCTCATTACACTTGTTGGAGACTTCCAGTCATCTCTACAGACTTCCTACGTAAATGCCAATACAATGCCAATCATGTGGTCCATAACTCCATAACCAGTACAGTAATCTTTGCAATGTATCTTGAGTTTGTTTTTTGTTTTTGTTTTTCATTTTTATTATGTTTTCCCATGTCCAAAACAAGTTCAGGCGCAGGAACATTTTTTTTTGATAAGAAATTTACAAGGGGGGGGGGAATAGATTTTCTAGTTTCTTATGTTACTTGGTACTTTAATAAAGCTAAAGCTATTATAATTTATACTGCAGCAAGGAGAAGTGGGTTGAGTTGAGTGCTTGGAGTTTTTCTTATTTTTTTGATTTTGACTTTTTCCAGTAATGTATTAAATTATTTTAAAAGTTTTTTTTTTTTTTCATGCCTCTACAACCTTTGTTTCATAGTAAGCTGTCATGCAGCCAATTTTGCAGCCAATGCATTTATTTTTTTTTTATTCTTTTTTTGAGACCCCACCCATTCAGCTGTCTCCTGCAGCCCCCCTGTGATTTGAAGTCACCAGCCGCCACTGCCTAAATATGTCATGATGTCCTGTCCCCATAAGTATGGGTTTTGCTGAACCCATACTTATGGGTGTGGGTTCCTAATTTATGGCTGTAACCTTTGTTTTATCGTCATTAATGTTGTATACCAAAAAGACATGAAACTATGTCAAAATATTCCACAACACTGAGATGTCCTTTCCTGCTTTTATCAGGTACAATATAATATCTACAAGTAAAGCCAACTTTTCTTGATTTCCATAGCAATTATATCCTTGTATATCTGAGTAACTTATTTTTTTGTCAATAGCTCTAAATATAAAGTAATAACAAAGGGGAAAGAGGACACCCTTGCCTGGTTCGTCAGCTTAAACATAGGTTATCTGAGATGAATCCTCACACTTTAATTCTTAACTGCAATCCTTCATAGGTCTCTCTAATTAACCTTATTTTTGTATCAGGGAATGCAAATGCTTCCAATGCCCTAGTCATAAAATCCCAGCTTACTCTGTTTAATGCTTTCTCTGCATCAAGACCCACTAATAAGAGGTGTTTTGTTATATTCTGCTTCCCAGTGGATCATCACTGTTCTGGTAATGTTGTCACTTGTTTGCCTCCCCTCTGCAAAACCACACTGATCCATATCTATCAATTTTGGCACCACCTTTGCCATTCTTTTAGTTAGTATAGACATAAACACTTATCAGTTGTAGTTAACAATTGAAATGTGTCTCTATGAAGATGGGGTCTGAAGGGTCTCTGCCATCTTTAGGTAACACAGCCACCACAGCTTTCTTGTAAGATGTTGGTGCTTCCCTCCTTTTAAAATACTGTTAAATTAAATCTTCTATATCTTTATCACTTTCTTCTAATTTGCAAACTTCCACAGGAATACCATCTGTTCCTGGAGACTTTCCTGAAAATTGATTATACATCACTGTCATCACCTCCTATGTTAACTGTTAGTTGTTGAGCCTCGTCTACCTCTATCCTTTGGCATACCTACTCCACTTCTTGCCCTTTGCTCTTTCTTTCTTTCTTTCTTTTTCTTTGTCTCATTTATCTACTATCTGTCACTACACCAAGCTTAACTCATGCTTTCTTGATAATTGCTGTAGTCACTCAAATGTAAATGCATGTATTTATAAATGGCAATTTAAAATTTTATACTATCTCTCCAATTGTATCTGATTTCAGTATTGTTGATGTTTTTATATTTGTAGTTGCATATTTGCTAACTTTCTGTAACTCTCATGTTGTTTTATGTACTATTAGAACATTGTATCTATGAAGCTTTTCCCCCCGGGCCTCTTCTAAAAATGAGCCAGCTATGGCCCGGTCGAACCATCTCAGTAAACAAATGGAAGTAAATAAATAAATGTCTTCCATAAATATTTCCTTTTGCACTTTGTCTTGATTTCCACATTCTCTGCTTTGTACAAATTTTCATAAAAATTCTGGAGCATCTCTAAAACTTCTACAAGTTCCCTAAGTTTGGCAACAACCTTTTTACCGTTCTGTTGCATAAGTCATGCTAGAAGTTTTTGTGCTCTGGTGTTATCAAAAAATAGTTGCTTAACTGTAGCCTTTCTAAATGCTTGCATATTATGCAGATACCCCCTTATTTTCTCTTTAGCACTCTGCATTTGCTCTTCTTCTTGTTCTGTGAGATTTCCTTTATTTTGCAATACTTTCACCTTGTCAGTCCCTCTAAGTAATTTCTATTGCATCTTAACCATATCTCTTTCTCTGTATTTCAACCCTATTTTTAAACTCCATTTTCATTTTATCCCAGTCACTAGTGATAACGTCTGGCTTCTGCTTCCTGGCATTTTCAGTTTTCTCGAATAATTTTCACTACCCATTCCTTAAATTCCTCTCTTTTTAACAAGTAGGTAGGAAAGCACCAGTATCTTATTTTTACTTCATTACACTGCATTTTTACCTTCGCTTTTATTGGTGCATGATCAGAAATATTTATTGGATGCGTGTCAGAACTTTCAATTAAATGCACATATTCCTGTGAAATATAATTTCTATGTAGTCTAGGCCTATTTTACCTTGCAGAATAATAATGTAAATTCTGTCTGAGTTCCTACCACTGAATTCACATCTTCCGTACAAAATATTTTCATAAATTTCTTCAGAAATCTAATCTCTTTTGTTATATTGTCCCTTCTAGGGACCCCTGATACATCCTCGCTATTGCAAATCAAATTCCATTCCCCACCTATAAATAATAATCTCTGCTGAAAGCTGATTATTTTTACCCATATTTTCTTAATTCTTAAGCTCCAGAACAGCAGATGTCCTTGCATATCACTGTTGCAGTATTCTTTATAACAGGGACCCCTTGCCAATGATAGCCTTATGTCTGGCCAGTTTACCAAAGCTATCAGGTTGTAATGGGTACACCATATGTCACACATATGCTCCCCATACACAGCATAAGACATAAAGGTGACATCCAGATGTTCCATCCTAGGAACTTCTTTGCCGCCAGTCTGAACGCCATCTTTGATCATCTGTCTGGATGCTCATTTGTCTACTGGTTACCAAGCTGCTTTTAGATAAGTACCCCCTTTTTTTTTTTTTTTTTCATATCCTAACCATATTGGTTGTTGGTTTCATGTCATCCAGAAAGGGGGAAACACCAGTGTGAGAGTCAAATTCACCATAAAGTTAGTCATGCGCAGTGTTTATTTTGGTTAGGTGCTTTCCACGATCATATGTCTTATGCTGTTTCCAGGCTTTTTTTTTTCCCAAGATGTTGCATAGTCATCTCTTCCTTAGTAATTTATTTAGAAAACCAGTGCATTAAGTTGTTGGCTAAAGGCACTATGGAAGGATCTTCTCGACCCGAGGGTCAGCCGTCTGCAAAGAAGAACAAGAAAACTTGGTCTAATTCTTCTGCTGTACCACCACCGCTGGACATCTCTCTTGAGGCTGGTGAAAACCCGGAGGACCCTCTGGTTTCTCAGATTCCTCTGCCATGGCTGCTTCAGAGGCCAGCATGGATTCGACTTCACACACATCCATGGAGGCCTTGCAGACGTCTGCTTTGGTTGTTCAAGGGGAACCATGTCTGATAATTACCAAAGGGCCTAGGGGTGTTCCTCAAATTTTAGTGAGGGAAGAGATGTCAAGTACACTGATACCTCCTAAAATATTTAAGGCTGACAGCATATTAAAAAAGAAAGAAAAAAGTAAGCATTCTCTTACTCCCAAAGATCCTCAGAGTGAATGGCAAAATTTCACTCTGGGCCTGTTTAATGCTTTTATGGCTCTGAAGCCTTCTCAGGGGGTTTCGTTTCTGCTCCCCTTTAGTCTTCTACCTCTCTTAAGAGGCCTGGGGAGCAGATTTCCTGTAATGAAGAATCTCTGACTTATTCTTCTCATAGTCCTTCTCCCTTAGATTATGGTTCTAAGGAAATGGAGTCTGTTAGTCCTGAATCACCTTTTCAGGAGATTTTGTTTAGTGTTACAATGTCCTGTATGATGGAGTTTAAGTGGAATTGTGCTCAGGTCCTCTGATGTTTATAGGAGGTACTATGAGCTTCTGCAAATGGTCTCTCCAAGGCCCTCTGCTGTCCCTTCTGTTCTTGCTCCCTTTCTGGATGCCTTTTTCACTGCTATTCAGGCTCCTGATTCCCTGCCACCTGCTGCTAAAAAAACTGATCGGTTTTATAAAGTGTCAGAAGATTGCAAATTTCTTTATTGCCCCTCTGTTGACACTTCCATGGTACCAGCTGCCTCTAAAAAGCCATCTAAACATTTGCCTTCTACAAAGTTTCTTCCCTCTGACAAGGATGGCAGAACTATGGAGAGGTTGGGTAAAGTGTATACTGCTGCTGCCCTGGCCTTTAGAGCTGTAAATTATCAGACATATATGACCAGATATAGTTTGTCTTCTCTCTCAGTTATTTCAGATCTTCCTGACTCTGAGGGAAAGACTTCACCTCTTTCTTTACTAGGGATGTTTTCTCAGGTTGCTCACCATTCCATTAAATGCAGCTATGATGCAGCTGATGCCTCATCTAAGGTTGCTGCTTTTGTTTCTGTGTTGAGGAGGTACACCTGGCTTTGACTTTAACCTTTGGCTGATGATATTAAAGCTAAGTTGATGGATGCTCCCCTTGATAATCTTTTTGGTGCTGCTGCTGAGTTGTTTAAGTCCATCCAGGAAAAGGGTAAAGCTTTACAGGATCTGAAACATATTTTTGTTTCACCTGTCCTGAAGTTTCAAAGGAATTATGTTTAATAAGCTTGCTTTTGTCCATAGATGGTCTCCCTCTCCCCCCAGTGGCAGGAAAGGTGATAGAAGGGCTCCTCCTGCTAAGCCTACCCAAACCTCTTCAGCTCAGAAGCCTCCTTTTCCAGACAAGCCAGGTGCTGTCTGACTATCTTTGCCCTTCTTCTCTCAGATACATTCCTCTCTCTGTCTTCATCTTTCCCTGTCCTTTCCTATTTAGTTAAAGATCACTCAAGATTCATGGACTTTTTCCATAATTCGCCAGAGGTATTACTTGCTTTGGAAATCTCTTCCCCCTTTTTGGGCATTTCTCAGCTTCCTGAGGAACAGCTGCCATTATTTCCAGAGGTACTTCAGGGTGTGTTGGCTCAGAGAACAATTCAAAAAGTTCCAGCTCCACAGAGGGGGAAGGGTTTAAACTCCAGAATGTTCTTGGTTTCCAGGAAAGAAGGCACCTGGAGACCAAGTCTGGATCTTTCTCAGTTAAACACTTTTTTGAAGGTTCCCTTCTTTCAGATGCTGTCCCTTCAAACCTTATTTCCTCTTTTGCTTCCTCAGACTTTTCTAGTTTCTGTGGATCTCAAGGATGCTTATCTGCATTTCCCTATTCATCCCCTTTTCAGGAAGATTTTGTGTTTCTCTGCTGCTTCCTGACATTTTCAGTTCTTTGCTTTAACCTTTGGCCTCTCCACAGCTCCAAGGATCTTCACCAAATGCCTTGCTCCTGTGATTGCTTTCTGCAGATTGAGGGGAATCCAGATCTTTCCAGACCTGGGCAATCTGCTAATTCAAGCCTCTCCTCCAGAGATTTTACTTCATCTTCACTTTGCTGTTTGTCTCCTGCAAAGCCTGGAGTTTACTGTGAATTTCAAAAAAATAATTTCTATTTCCTTCTCAGGATCATGTTTTTCTATGGTGCAGGCTCCAGACTGTTCCAATGCTGGCATATCTGCCTCCTCCCAATGCTTAAACTCTGATTTACTTTCTTTTAATAGCTTCTTCCTCTAGCTTCCATTACAACCAGGGAGTATTTAAGGGCTGTGGGTACATGGCTTCCACCATTCCTATGCTTCCTCTGGCCAAGCTTCATATGACAGGATTCTCACAGACAGTACTACAGTAATGTGGTATATCAACATGCAAGGAGGGAAAAGGTCTTGTCTCCTGTGCAGCTTAACTTTTCAGGTTTGGGATATAGCTATCTGGTATCAGGTGACCCTTCATGCAGTTTACATTTCCTCAGATTAGCACATTGTAGCAGATTCTCTGAGCAGGTCCATAACACAATCTCATAAGTGAATGCTTTACTGGGATGTGTTACTGGACATTTTCCATCAGTGGGGTATTCCTCAAGTAGATCTTTTGCTTCCCCCTCTGAACAGACACCTTCCTCTCTTTTGCACCACTGTCCCATGTCTTCTGGTCTTGAAGGTGTACACCTTATTTTTTTCTTGGAAGAGAATTTTTCTTTGTCTTCCCTCTCCTTCCTGTCATACTAAAGGTCCTGTTCAAGACAGAGCAGGATGCTCTCAATCTTGCTGGCGACTCCCTTTTGGCCCAGACAGCATTGGTTCCCTCTTCTGAATTTAGCCAATGGCAGTCATCACAAGTTGCCAAACAGTGTGGATGTATTCACACAAGACGAGCGGAACATCCATCATTACGTGTCCACTCTCTACCTGACAGTGTGGGTGGTAGGGTTTTGATCCCTTTGAGACACCTTTTTTCTGAGGATGTGCTGTGGGTTTTGCAGGGGGCCAGGAAACACACTACCAGAAAGTCTTATTTTTCTAAATGGAACAGATTTTCTGCGTCTTTCTCATAACTTGTTTCCACTCACTGTGGATGTTCCATTGGTTCTCTGTTATTTGTGTGTACTGCTCAATGCTGGGTTAGCCTGTTCTTCTGTTAAAACCCACCTGTCAGCTATTTCTGCTTGTCTGCCTTTGATTTCCCGTGTGGCTTCTAGATTCAAGGTCAAACAGTTTCTTTAAGACATCCTTCACATGAGGCCTCCCAGGAAGCCTATTACTCCTTCCTGGGACCTTAATTTTGTTTGGGAAATACTGATTAAGGCTACTTTAGAGCCTGCTGCATCAGCTTCCTTACAACATTGTTCCTGGAAGACTGTCCTTCTTTTTGCCCTTACATCTGCCAGATGGGTGTCTGACCTGCAAGCCCTTATGGCTGTTCCTCCTCCTTTGGTTTTTCATAAGAACAGGGTGTCTGTTCATACTAATCCTTCTTTTATGCCCAAGGTGGTTATTGAGTTGTCTCTTAATCAGTCTATTCATTTGCCCACTTTTTCCCATTCTCCACAGTCTGTTAGTAAGAAGGTTCTTCACACCTTGGATTTGCATAGACAACTCTTATTATTTGGGTAAAACTAAAACCATTCATAAATATGAGCATCTTTTTGCTTCCTTTCATCCTAGGTCTTTAGATTTGGCTGTTTCCAAGCAAACTGATTCCTCTAGGATATCTAAAGCTATTTCCTTTTGTTATTCCTTTCATGGGAAGAGATTTCCTTCTTTTGTTAAGGCTCATTCTACCAGGGCTGTGGCTTCTTCTGGTGCTTTTCTCAAGGGTTTGGATACTAATTCTATTCTTGAGGCAGCTACTTTGTGTTCTCTGCATACTTTTACTAAGCACTATAATTTGGATTTAGTTTCTAGAGCTAGAGACGGTTTTGCCGGGGCCATTTTTCATGGCTTTTTTGAGGGCTCTGCTGGCCCTTTCTCCTCCCAATTTTCCTCCTGAGCTATTTTATTCTCCCTATTGTAAATAATATTGCAAGAGTGATATGGAAGGACATAGTATAGTTGTGTAAAATCTATGGAAGGACATAGTATAGTTGTGTAAAATCTTACCATAACATAAGATGTACTTCACTTCATTGCTGCAGTATTCACTCCCTTCCTCCTCCCTTTATCCTTTTCTCCTTCTGGATGTACTTGTTACCTGCTTGTATCCTTAAACTGTCACTCCTACTGGGGCTTTTCAGTTCTGAGGATGGCATGTCCAGACATCACCTTTATGCCTTACTCAGGGTGTTGGGAACATATGTGTTTGGTATGGTTTACCCATTACAACCTAAAGGCTTTGGTGTACAGGCCGAACGTCAGGCTGTCCTTGGCAGGGAATCCCTATTGTAAAGAGTGCTGCAGCAGTGAAGACAAAGACATCTACTGTTATGGTAAGATTTTACACAACTGCCCTTTTTCAGTGGAGTATAAATACATGTGGTAATCCTCCTCCCTTGCCAATAGCTACTTACTACTACAAGTCTGCTATTTGTCTTTTTTTTTCTTTTGCATCTGTCACTGTCACTATTTGAGCCCCTCTAGTAGTTAATATAACTACTTCTCTTTCCTCCGTCCCTCATTTTCTGCTGAATATCCATTCTGAAATCCTCTTTGTCAAATTCACATGCTCATTTCTTTCCAGGTGTGTCTCCTACAGCATTGGTATCTGCACTCTGCATTTCTTACTGTAATTCAGTACTCTTTCCTTTTTTATCTATACCTGTGAGGCCATTCACATTCCAGGATAATATGGACAGCATGGCCATTGTGATGAAAAGCTTTTGTTCCCACCTATTGTACGTGACAATTTTTTGTGTATTTCCAGCTTTTGAGTTACATGCATATACTAATGTTTGGCAAGCTGATGATCTGTACATTTGTTTCTTCTCATCTCCATTTGAACCTGTGTCACATTTTTCAAGACTCTTTGTTTTAATGAAAACCCTCAAACAAAAAAAACTAAATACAAAATGCCCCTATCCCCTACTAACTTGGAACAAACACGCAAAACTATGTACATCTTCAAAACATGGTTTAACCCTCCAGTCGGGAACAATTGTCCTAAATTGATGGCTGCATCCATAGAAATTATCTAACCGAAAATTAAAGTTACCAGTGTTAACTTACATGCTACAGCCTGTGCTCCCACTTTGATTGCTGTCTGTTCTTATCTCTCTTCCACTCTTAGATATGAAAACAGCATATATGCCTTCAGAATATATTAACTTTTATCCCTAAGAAAAAGTGTACTGGCTATCTTTAAATAAAACTAAATTGTACACTGTTCTATTAACTGCATTAAAGTATTAAGGCTTCTAGAGAGGTTGTCAACATCATATTCACTTCCCGTAATTTCAAACTTTATTTTTTGAATGAACCTATACATTTTGGATTTCCCACAGTAAAGAATACTCAGAATTCCCAAGATTAACTGCTTGCACCTGCAAACAGCTTGTCTGCTTGAAAATGTACTCAGCAGTGAGTCTTTGTAAATTTCACTCAGAAAATGCACAGCTGCCTCAGCTGCAGGCATTTTGACTCCATTGAGTATTTGCCAGTGGAAAACAAGCAAACTAATTTCTTGCAATTGTAAAAAGCCTAGCATTTTTCATGGCTTCCATCATCCTGTCTTATCTTCAAAGCCTACATGCCTATGAAAACATCTGTTTACAGCTTAATCCAAAGGTAGTAATTGTAAGAGTCTGAAATAAAAAGAGAAAATGTCCTCATTCTACATATAATGTAATCAGTGCACTTTTACACTCCACCCCTACCGCAGGAGCCCAAGATCACAGCATCCATCAATCCATGTACAACCCCTTTTCCCATTTTTGCACATAGGGTCATGGTGTCACTTCACCAGTGACAATCATCTAGAGCCAAGGTTTACACTGGTGGGTGGTCAGCCCTGCTGTGGTAGTTCATGTACACCACACTTGCACCTATGGCCAATGTAGTGTGTACAGTTCACATACTGCATGTCTTTGGAATGTGGGAGGAGACTGGAGCACCCAGAGGAAAACCCACGCAAACACTGGGAGGATATGCAGACTCTGCACAGAAGGCATCCCAGCCAAGAATCGTACCCGGGAACTTTTTGCTGTGAGGTGACAACTCTTATCAGCTGTACCACTGTTTAAACTTGCTTTTGTCCAGCCTTTTTTTCCTCTTGTTACACTCTAAAACTTATATTTCTTAAAACTAAAAAAGTACTTGTTTACTTTAGTATCTTTAACACATGCAGTGGTTGCTGAAAAGACTCCCCCCACATTTAAAATACCCCTAAATGTACTACACAGGACTGTTTTACTGTATATAACAAGCAGTTTATGTCATGAAATGTACTGTACAAATATTAATAAGAACAAAAATTGTTTTACTTGCAATTAGTTTTCCCCCTTTCAATGTCCTTCTAAACATTAATGATATAAAGTGGGGTAAATGCTTTATATTCCTCCTACAAGTTTAACAAGTCAACAAAAGTCCAGTGTTTTTCATCCACTTTTTTTGCAAAACCATGTTTTACAAATGTGATAAGATGCTTTATAGTCTTCCATTTATTCACTAATTTCAGGGTTGCTGGTTTTCTTCCTGTTCATCTTCATTTCTGAACACCAGGCTCTGGTTCAATCCAAGGTACTGCTGATTCTTCTAGTCAACTCCTGTCCTTTTTTCTGTTTCTCAAGTATTTTCCTTTGCAACTTTGGAAAAAGTTTCACTGGCTAAGTCTGTCTATGAACCCTCACCATCAGAAGAATGAGAAGCAGTCCCCTTCTGCTTGCTGACTTAGTATTTCTTGGATAAAATTTCCTCCTTAGCCTGCTCTGGATGAAAAAATGACTTTGATCTTCTAGGAGAAAACACTGAAGACAGCTACATACAGCAGCTTAAATCTCACACCTGCCTCTTGACATCCCTTATTGCTGGGATAAATTTGCTTCTGTTCTGCCTGATGTACAATGAATAATCCTTTTTTACAAACATTCTGCACTGCTGTCTCCAGTTTTTATACTGTGCTTTCTGCCACAACTTTGTCTGGATCAGTTTTCCGTTAAAAACTCACCACTCAGAATGTTGAGTTCAGCAGAGTGAATCCCACTCTAGTGACTGTTAGAATGTCGATTACCAGCATTACCAACTGTCCAAACTTGCCTGCTTCCAGACTGTTAGCTCATGTTCCCGGGTGTGGAGCAATAGAGTTTCAGCATTCATTGTTGTGTTTATGGTTATCTGCATTCAGCATGCCAATTTTAGAGGAAAGGTTGCTGCAATGTGTAGAATCAACTTCCGGAGTTGCAGGATTTTGATAGTAAACCATCAGGATCAACTCTTTCTGCTGATATGATTGCATCTTTACTAATCTGCTTTTTCATGGTGAGGTTTGGAGCATACACTCAATGTGCCCTTTCAATTGGAAATGTTCTGCTGTGGAACATCAGTCCAGTTGCTTATTTGTGCTTTCATAAAATTAATACAGTCTGTTCCTTCCACTTTTTCTGGTACAGCAGAAAATCTTAGATGTTATGTGATCCTATCTCGCCTACATTCAATACTGATGGGCTCGGAGCCGATCCCTCGGCTCCGACTCGGCACGCTATGCTATAGAGCGAGGCCTCTTATTGGCTGAGCTATTTCTTATCCCAGGATGCACCACCACTAATCCCCAAGATCTCGTTTGCCGCTTACAAGCTATCGTTGTTGTACGAGTGGTTTGAAAAATTTTTGTTGAAAGAATTGTGTTTTTTCGTTAAGGGAAGGTTTCCCGTTTAAGTTAGAGGGGCCTTCCCCTATTACTATCTAGCGTTTTGTGTTTTATTGGTCAAGTACCTGCTTAAGTTAGAGGGTCTTGACCCTCATTTTATGTGTTTGTGCTACTAGTTCGTGAACTGGTCTTTGTAAAAAAAAAAAAAAAAAAAAAAAACTTAAAACTTTCTTAGTTTCTCTTTCACTGTAATTAATCTTGTTTCCCAAGGTAGTCAACATGTCTAAGGAACATAGACCCTCTGGGTTTAAAAACTGCGCGAGGTGTGGTTATAAAATGTCCATAACGGACGACCACTACTTGTGCGTTTATTGTCTAGGCGCCAAGCACCTACAAGAGTCATGTAGCGTGTGTCACGCCTTTTCATCAAGAGGTCCTCCAGGAGAGGAAGAACAAATTAATTCTAAAAGGCTTGATTAAGCCATCCTTCGAGGAGGCTTTATCTTCCTCTTCCTCTCCTTCAAAAAAGAAAAAAGCGTCGGCTCCAACCAGTCTGTCGGAACCGACTGCCAAAAAACCTAGGCAGGCTTCTCCATCAGCTCCACGGACTTTGGAGCCGAGGGCGGAACGGTCTGCCTCGATGCCTCCAGTCTTGACCCCCTCTGGTTTCGGAGCCGAGGACTGGGGCATCGAGAGGCGGGTCACCTTCATCGGCTCCACTGATATTGGAGCCGATAAGGGTTGCCGGCTCAGACTCTTCCCCTTCGGCGCCGAAGTCCTCATCGGCACCGAGGGAAATTGTTTTGAAATCTCCTCGAACCGATAGTAATAGAATCCATTCGAGCCGGGTCCCCTAGTCCTATGGAGCCGATGGAGAAATCGGTTCGACCCAATCGGTGTCATCTAGATTCTCCAAGATGTCTGATTCGACATCGACAGGGTGCTCCTAAGACTCTTCCAGTCTCCGTGTTTCAAAAGATAGTTTCGCTCCAGCCCATTCGCTCGGAGCCGATGGTCCACCCTACTACTATGGTTCCTCCTCCAACAGCCTCGCACCGTTGGAGCCGTGCTGGTGGAACCGATGGAGGTTTTAGGTCAGGCCCGACCCTTACTCCAACTCCGCTCTTGAGTCGGAGTTCGCACGGACTTCTTCTGTCGGCCCCGGGGATGCTTTGGGACTGATGTTTCGGTCCCAAGCCTTCCTCTCGGCCGGCTGCGGGAGTGCCGCTTACCATCGTGGCCACGGAGGTGGGACCCTCCCAGGATTCTGGTGGTCCCGCCTTCAGGGCTATGAGGAGTGCTAGCCAAATCATCTTTGGCTACCTCCACGGTCTCCCAGCTCCTTCCCTGCATACCGAGACTGGGTCTTTGGCAGTCCCCTGTCCTTAGACAGCGGAGCCCCGGGCCTGAGGTTACCCCCACTGGGGTTTCTCCTCCTGGAGGTCCTTCTGAAGCTTCTTCGAGGAACCCCCAGGAAAAGATCGCAAGAGGAAGCACGCTGACTCCTGATGAGTCTCTTACATCAGACACTGATCTCGATGATGCAGAGGGGTCCCTAAGTCGTCCTCAGATGATGTCTCCTTTGCAGACATCCTGGAAGCCCTTAAACAATGAGGCGGCTGGCAATCCAAACCCCCTTCCGCTGATGAGTCGGTGTTCCTTAAGGCCTTCGGGCTCAGCCTCTGCCTCCTTCTCCGCCTTCGACGAGCTCTTGGACTTGATCTGTCGGCGTGGGAACACCCAGACTCTGTGGAACCGTGCCTGCTCATCCTAATAAATTCCTCTCAGCACCCCCGGAAAAAGAGTTCCTGACTAAAGGTGTGTCTGTAGATGCTTTGGTGGTGGCATCTGCTACCCAGCAAGATGTAGCAGAGGCTTCGACGTCCGTCCATCCTCCTAATAAGGAGTCTAGGAGCATGGATCGGTACAGTAAGTGCACCCTAAGTTCAGCTGCCTTTACATTAAGGTCCTTGAACTATCTCACGACTTTACCAGATTTCAGAGGGATCTGATTAAAGAACTTTCCGATACCCTCTTGGGTAACCTGCCTGAGGAGCTGGCCCAGACGGTTGGCTCTCAGCTGGCTACACTGTCGCCCATTTCAAACTCGGCCCATGAGGCTCATTTCTTATGCGTCCAAGGGTAGAACGGGGTACAGGCATTGCTCTACGGAGACAAGCCTGGCTCCGCCTGTGTCATTTTGTGGAGGCCTTTAAGTCTTCCTTTGCCGACGCCTTTGATGGGTCCTCCTTGTTTGGACCCAAGGTAAAGGACACACTGACCCGCAGCAAGAAGGTAAGACTCTGACTGCCGAGGGGCACGATTTTCCACTCCCTTTGGCCTTACCCCAAGGCTAAAAGAGGAGGGAAGATGTGGTTCAGAGATCTCAGAAGTCTTACCCTCACAGCAGGACGATCCCCCTTCCAGAGGCAGGGGAGGGGGAAACTCTTCTGGAAGACGCCGTCCCAGAGGCGGCAGAGGCCCTCGCAACACTGGAGACCGCGAGTCCTTTCGTGGCTCTTCAGCCTTTCACAGTCCCTGAGGGATTGCCCGACTGTGCAGCTCCGGAGCCAGTCGTGGGTCATTTTTCGAGGCACCTAAAAACCTGGGAAGGTATCACTCAGGACCGATGGGTGCTTCGAATTATCGCCGGAGGTTATGCCATCCCTTTCTCTCACTCCCCACTTCAGTCCAAAAAAATCCCGGACCCGCCACCCAGTCAACGGGAAACTGCAGCCTCAGAAGTTTCAAAGCTGCTGCAAAAGGGAGTCATCCAACCGGTCCCCGCAGACCAGATCGGATTAGGGACTTACTCAAGATTCTTTTTGGTGCCAAAAGACCGGGACTTGAGGCCCATTTTGGATCTCAGTATTCTAAACCGCTCAGTAAAAGTCCAAGTTCAATGGTCACCCTACAAACCATTCTCCCATTGCTGGAGAAAGGTGTTTGGATGTGCTCCATAGATCTCAAGGACGCTTATTACCATATCTTGGTACATCAAGCGCCCAGGAGACATCTGCGCTTCAGCCTAGGAGGCAGTCATTTTCAGTTCCGTGCGCTGCATTTTGGTCTCACGACAGCCCCCAGGGTGTTCACCAAATGTTTGGCGGTAGTGACTGCTCACCTGAGAAGTCTAGGATTCCAGGTGTTTCCGTATCTAGACGACTGGCTCCTAACTGCCACCTCCAAGCATCTACTATTGTGGAGCCTACAAGCCACGATATCACTGGGCAATTCCCTTGGAATCACCTTCAATTGGCCAAAGTCTGTGTTGCTGCCATCTCAACGCATAAGATTCATCGGAGTAGAGATAGACTCAAACCGAATGCGGGTCTATCTACCTACAGACAGGATACAAACCATACAGGCTCAAGTTCGAGCCTTACTTCCCAGATCCAAAGCCCCAGCCAGAATGGTTCTGCAGCTATTGGGATCCATGTCCGCCACGGTTCTTCTAGTTCCCCTAGCAAGATTGCACATGAGAATCCTCCAGTGGCTTCTTTCAGCTCAGTGGTCCTTTCAGGAACTCCCTCTCAGTCACCTCATATGGATCACGGAAACCTGCAAACGGGACCTTCGCTGGTGGCTGGTGCCCTCCAATCTGGATCAGGGACGACCCTTTGTTCCACCTCCTCCTGTGGCCACTTTGACCACGGACGCCTCCCAGATGGGGTGGGGGCATTCCTGGGCAGGTCAGTCCAAGGCAAATGGCATTCGGACCCTACTTCATATCAACATCCTAGAAATGAGGGCGGTGCTTCTGTCCCTTCAAGCCCTTCACGATTACCTCCCTCAGGGCGTAATTGCCGTTCACTCCGACAACATGTCAGTGGTCTGGTACCTGAACAAACAGGAGGGACCAGATCCTATCACCTTTGCAGAGAGGCCATGAGAGTTTGGGAATGGGCAGTGTCGACCAAACGCTTTCTAGTGGTGACTCATATCCCGGGCAAGTCCAATGTGATAGCCGACAGACTGAGCAGAACTATCCTCTCCACACGAATGGTCTCTGAACATTACAGTTGCAAATCAGATTTTCAGCAAATGGGGAGTTCCGTGTTGCACCTCTTAGCGACTCCGCTGAATGCGTGCAAAAGTTCTTCTCCTCACCCCGCTCCGGGAAGAGCCCTATGGACGCACTAGCCCCCCGTGGCCCACCGGCTTGCTTTATGCCTTCCTCCAGTTCCTCTCCTTCCCAGGGTGATCCAAAAGGCATCTCTTGGGGAGCAAAATGATCTTAGTTGCTCCTTACTGGCCTCCAAGTATGGTTCCCTATCTTCGAAATATGCTCTGAAGGTCCATGGTTCCTGGATCAGATCCCAGACCTATTGGTGCATCAGTCGGGACTATTCCACCAGTGCCTACACAGCTTAAAATTGACGGCTTGGCTCCTCCTCTTCCGACTATAGTCAGGAGTCATACATTGGATCCAGAAGTTGTACACATTTTATCTTCGGCCCACAAGTCTGCTACAAAGAAATTGTATTCTAGCAAATGGAAAAGATTTGCTGTTTGGGCTCAACTCCGGGGCCTGGATCCCATCACTATTCCTGTTTCAGAAGTACTGAAATTTCTAACTTCCCTTTTCAATCAAGGCTCTTCAGTCTCTACCATCAAGGTTCAATTGGCAGCTATTTCCAATTTTCATGAATCTATAAACCCACCTTTAATGAGCAACAGATTGTGTAAGACCTTCTTGAAAGGTGCTGCTTTTAAGACCTCCGATTTCTCATCCTGCTCCTCCATGGGATCTCATGTGGTGTTACGCCTTAACTTCCTTCCCCTTCAACCGCAGTGACATGTGATTTAAAATTTCTATCGTGGAAGACTGCCTTTCTGGTGGCGATTACTTCTGCCAGAAGGGTTTCAGAGCTTCAAGCTTTGTCTGTAAAACCTCCGTACTTGGTTTTTCACAAAGACAGGGTATCTCTCAGGCCAAATCCATCTTTTGTCCCTAAAGTTTGTTCCAGTTTCTGCCTACAACAATCATTAGAACTTCCAGTCTTCTTTCCGAAGTATTCTAACAAAGCGGAATTCATATTCCACACATTAGATGTCCACAGGCAGTTGCATTTTTATTTAGATAGGACCAAACAAACAAGGAAAACAGATCAGTTGTTTGTATCCTTTGCGGACAATAAATTGGGCAAAGCCGTCACAAAGGTCACTGTTGCCAAATGGGTCAGGGACTGTATTACTCAAGCTTATTCTTATTCTAATAAAGAGCTTACCACCTCTGTCAAAGCTCATTCTACAAGGGCTATGGCTACTTCGGTAGCATTTCATTCTAAGCTTGTCATTAGTGACATTTGTGCTGCGGCTACATGGTCTTCCCCGGACACTTTCATTTCCCACTACAAATTGGATGTGGCATCTAGAGGACGAGCTTCATTTGGTTCCACAGTGCTCAGGAGTGTTTTCCAATGAGCCACCCAGGATTTAGGTGCTAGGGACGCTGTCCCATCAGTATTGAATGTAGGCAGATAGGATCACATAACATCTTTTAGTTATGTACTTACCATAACTTTAGATGTTTGGGATCCATCTACATTCCTAATAACCCACCCTCCTTCCCCTTCCTTGGAGATCAGAGGATATCAGAAGGTCCTAATCCTGTTGTTTTATCTTGAAACATCTAACAATGTTATATAAACAAGTTGTGCATGTGTGCATGAATGCGGACAAACAAGATCTGGGGGATTAGTGGTGGTGCATCCTGGGATAAGAAATAGCTCAGCCAATAAGAGGCCTCGCCTATAGCATAAGGCCGAGTCGGAGCCGAGGGATCGGCTCCGAGCCCATCAGTATTGAATGTAGGCGAGATGGATCCCAAACATCTAAAGTTATGGTAAGTACATAACTAAAAGTTTTCCCCTATGCACAGTGTCTTCTAACCCGTCTATATTTTTTTTAACATTTATTCTTGCGAAACATCATATTCAGCCAGCTTTTTTTTCATTTTAGCCTCTGATTTTGCAGTTTTATCAATTTATCTGTAAGGCTAGTTAAAGCTGCTTTATATTTTTTTTCCAGACAGCTGTTGATTGAATTGATATATTCCTTCAATGTTTCATTTATTTTAATCACCTGTGAATACATTTGATTTTATTTTTTCCTCTACATTACTGGAAGCCATCTCTTGAACCAAAGCTGACACTTGAACTGCTTTTGCTGAACAGCTGCAGAACCCTTCTCCGATGGTGTTTTCTTTTCACTTTTCTGGTTGATTTTCTTTCAGGTTTTCCACATTTTTTTTTTTTTGCTGGTCTCTGGGCAATGTATTTACTAGCTTGTAACTGCATTTTACCAAAACATTTTCAATGGCACTCCTTTTTCTTAGTTTCTGTTTTTACACTGGTAGAGCTGAAGTCATACTATTGATCAGTGTGCAGCCATCTTGGAAGTCCTCTTATGAGGAATTTTGTAGCACATATTGCTTAAGAGATGGAAATAATTATTTACATCTGCAGTAGTAAAACCTGAGAGCTGGAATAATTATTTACAAGTGCAGTAGTAAAACCTGAGAGCTGGAAGAATTTCTATGTAATTGATTCAGCATCGCAAGGAGTTCAAAATGTTAATTTCAACCACATTATGGACTGACAAGGTGACAGATTTTTTTAATAACATGCTCATTATTTGCCTTATTTATATTAATTCTATTTATATTCATTGTATTTTACTCTCCTCTTTCATGTACATTGTTTGGTGTTTGTTATAAGCATTGTGGGAACATCTGACTGTGTGAAAATGGCTTGAGACATTTTACAGTTTTGTGTTGTTTCCATTATTACTAAAATATTCCCAATAAATCAGAATTCATTCACTGTATTTTTGCTGCATTTTACATGTAGTGATGATGGTTGCATGATATAATTTTTGTAGAAAATGTGTAATATCTGTAATAAAATTGAGCAGGGTTCCCTATGAAGGTTACATTTGTTTAATTTTGCAGTAATCTCTTTACTGTCACTGATAAATTATTTATTTTGCAGGACTACAGAATCCAGTTGATACAATGTATCACCTCCAGCCACTGATGTTCCTAGGCCTTATGCCCCTGTTTCTCTACAGTGAAGGTAACCAAGAATAATTTGATAGGATAGGGTGAGAAGTGTACAAGGATTCCTGTTTTGCACAGCCACTTATTGTGTACTAGTGTATTAACCACCATAAAAGTTTTGAAGTTTGTGTTTTCAATATGATGAAAAATGGTTAAAGCTGTATGACATGCTATCTTTGGAAATGCATTTCATCTCCTTAGGCACCCTAGTTTATGCATTTTTTGTTTAGTTTGCATCCATTATTTGTGGGCAGATTACCTGCATCTGTACTACATTAATGTGTGGAGGTGTTTTTCCAGTCTGTTGTGAGTTTATAAGCACATCAAGTCAGAATAAAACCTAAGCAATCAGTGATGGCCAACATGATGGGCATTGCAGGAAAATAATAGATGTCTACATACCCTACTGCTGAGAGAGTCTGCCACTTCTCCCCTTTCCTAGTTCCCTGTAATGCCCACCCAGAATTCAGTTAGAAAATTGACTATTGTTTTAATATTGATATATACAATATTTCTAATGTTTTTATGTAGTATTGTTCCTATACTTTGTTTGAAGGTTGGTGTAAGATATATATATTTTTGGAGGAAATAATTTAAATCGTGTAGGATATATATATATATTTTAGAGGAAATAATTTAAATCAAGTTTTATATATAATACTTGACTGATAATTCCTAAAGTTTGCTAAATGCACACATGCATACAGACTCCTACAATTGCACACAAACTCAGACACACAGATGCAGAGGCACAGAGAAACTGTGGCATGTACTTAAAAACTGCCACAAATTATTTTACACATCAATACCTTGTTTCTCCTTGATGGTTCAATGCTATGAGACAGACTAGGAGCAGATTTCAACCACAATAAAGTAAGTTACAGTGTTGTGTAGATGTCTGCGTGCTTGTCTGTCTCAGCTAGTATAGCTCCTGGTAACTGCTCTGTTTTTCTGCTAGCTACCTGCAGCTTAAAACAACCAGAACCATAGCAGAAAAATGCAAACATTAGCATGCTAAAAAGTAAGTTAACTTTTTTAGAGGTCTTGTAGTTGCACTTTTCTGCTTTGGTTGATTTGAAGCCACAGCTAGTGAACAGAAAAGTGGAAGAAAATTTTTGGACATGGCAGTCAGACTTTGTGCCATGAATAGGCACACTTGTTTTTTTTTTTTGAACTCTCCCTGTACATTAATATTTCCTCCCATATTACTGTTGCAGTATTCATTACATTATGGATTATTTGCCTAAGGCAGCCTGACGTCAGGCCCAGTATACCAAAGCCTTAGGTTGCTTTAAGGTATGCAGTACATCACACATATACTACTTGCATAGCTTAGGACATAAAGGTGATGTCTGGATGTGTACCATCCTCGGAACAACTTTACCACCAGTCTGAACAACATCGCTTGATCATTAGTCTGTGCGCCTGCTTTCCTTTACTGGTTTCTGAGTCGTTGTAGATAAGTGCCCTGTTGGGGTTTAGTTTTTACTTGTCTTTTTTGTTTGCTTTTCTGGTTTCACATCATGCAAGAAGGGTAAATGCCAGTGTGGGAGATACAGATTCCCCATAAGAACCACCACGAACAGTGTCTGTTTTGCCTTGGCACCTCTCACGACCATGCATACTGTTCTATCTGTCAGGCTTTTGTACCTAAAACATTGTGTAGTAGACTTTTTTCTTTGGCACTGTATTTTAAGAAACAGTGACTTAAACTTCTCATGAAAGATACTAAAAAGGGAAATTCCAGGTCAGAGGGACAGCCATCAGAGAAGAAGAATGCTAAGAAGCCTAGGGTGGAATCTTCCACTATTCAGTCTCCACCGGACATTTCTCCCAAGATGAGTGATTGCCCGGGGATTCGCCCGGCTTTGTTGTTGGATTCTTCTGCTGTGACCACGTTGGAGGCTGGCAGGCATCCGACTTTAAACAATGTCAGAGGAGGCTTTGCAGACTTCTGTTTCGGACGTTCAGGGGAACCACAGTTGATTTCTGAGGGGTCTAGGAGTGTTCCTTAGGATTTAGTCGGAGAAGAAGTTCATACTGCTATTATTGAATGCAGTGCTGGGATTAGAGCTTTCAAAGTTTTATAAGGCAGATATCCCGTTAAAGAAAAAACAAAAAAACTAAACACGTTTCTCCTGCCCCTAAGGATACACCATGAGTGGCAGGCCTTCACTCATGGTTTGGTTACTACTTTGATGGCATTACTACCTCCTCAGGGGTTTCTGTTCCAGCTCCCCCTTGGCCTCTACTCCACTTAAAAGACCCAGGGAACAGGATTTCTCTGAGGAGGAGATGGACTCTGATGAGGGATCCTTTGCTTACTCTTTTCAAATTCCTTCACATTTGGACTATGGGTCAGAAGAACAGGAATCTACCAGTCCTGACAGTCCCTTTGAAGAGTTTTCTTTTTGAGGAGATGATCTCCAGGATGATGGAGTTTTTTAAATGGGATTGTGCTAATGTCTCTGAGATCCATAAGCGGTACTATGAGTTGCTGCAGATGGAATCTCCTAAAGCTTCTGCTGTTTCTCCTGTTTTGGCTGCTCTGTTGGCTGCATTTTCCATTGCCTCTAAAGCTTCTGATTCTCAGCCCCCTGCTCCCAAGAAACCAGATAGGTTTTGTAGGGTGCCCGAAGACTTTAACTTTTTGTACAAGTGCCCTGCTGCTGACCTCTCTGTGGTGTCTGTAGCCTGAGAAAATCCCTCTCAATTGCTTCCTTTGCCTAAGTTACTGCCTTGTGATAAAGACAGCAGAACCATGAAAAGGCCAGGTAAGAAGGTTTACATCTTGGCTACTTTGTCTTTTAGGGTATTAATTATCAGACCATTATGTCCAGGTGTATGTTGGTTCTGTTATCTCAGGCTTTTCAGGTTATTTCTGATCTTCCAGACTGAGAGTAAAACTTTTGCTGTTTCCCTGTTAGGGACTTCCTCACAGGTGGCTTGTCATTCCATCAAGTGTAGTTATGATGCAGCAGATGCTTCTTCTAGAGTGCTGCTTTTGGGTCAGTGATGAGGAGGTATTCTTGGCTTTGGCTTTAACCATTGCCTGATGATATCAAGGCTAAGTTGATGGATGCCCCTCTTGATGATAAACACTTGTTTGGGGAAGCGGCTGCTGATTTGTTTGTCCCTTCAGGATAAGGGGAAGGCTCTACAGGAACTCAAACATATGTTTATTTCTCCTGTTCCTGAATTTCAGAGAAACTACCCCAGTAAGCCAGCCTTTGTTTGCAAAAAGGGTGGCAAGCAGGCTCTTCCTGCTAAGGCTACTCAGACTTCAGGGGCTTAGAAGTCTTCCTTTCCAGATAAGCCAGGTGCTGTCTGACTATCCATTTCATCTCAGTCACGTTTCTCTTTCTCTCTTCCTGTTTGGCTACAGATTACTCATGATTCCAAGGTTCTGTCCATTATTCGCCAGGGGTATTTCATGGTGTGGAAATCCCTTCCTCCTTTTATGGGTATTCCTCAGTCTCCTTGGGAACAACTCTCTTTTTTCCCAGAAGTGCTTTGGGACATTTTGACTCTGGGCACTATTCAAGAAATGCCTGTGTCCCAAAGGGGGAAGAGGGTTTTACTCCAGGATGCATCTAGTACCCAGAAAGAGGGTGCTTGGAGACCAGCTCTAGACCTCTGTCATCTACACATTTTTCTGAAGGTGCCCACTTTATGAATGTTGTCTCTTCAGATTTTGTTCCCTCTTTTGCTTCCTCAGGCTTACATGGTGTCTCTGGATCTCAAGGATGCTTATCTTCATATTCCAATCTATCCCCTTTTCAGGAAGTTTTTGCATTTCTCTGTTGCTTGTTGGCACTTTCAATTCTCTGTCTCACCTTTTGACCTTTCCACTGCCCCAAGGGTATTCATCAAATATCCCGCTCCTGTGGTTGCTTTTTGCAGGCTTCAGGAGATCCAAGTATTTCTTTACTTGGACAACCTCCTGTTTTAAGCATCCTGTCTGGAGATCCTGTTGCAAAATCTTCATTTTACCATTTCTTTTCTTTGGAGCCTGGGGTTCACAGTAAACTTCAAAAAGTCTTCTCTGACTCTCTCTCAGGATTATGTTTTTCTGGGTTGCAGGATTCAGATGGTGCCCATGCTGGTATCCCTGTCTCCTCCCAAGGCCTTAACTCTCATTTCCTTCTTTCAAACTCTTTGTCCTTTGGCCTCCATTACAACCAGGGAGTTTCTGGGATTCATGGCATCCACCATCCCAATGCTCCCTCTGGCCAAACTCCACATGAGGAAGTTTTAGTGGTTCCTGAAGTCAGTTTGGCTTCTACATGCACATCCTCTAGAATTTGTAATTCCTCTTCTACCTTGTCTTGAGAAGGTCTAGAATTTGTAGTTCCTCTTCTACCTTGTTTTGAGAAGGAACTTCACTGGTGGATGCAACAGTTGTCTTTTTATCCAGGGCTCCCTTTTC
Source organism: Protopterus annectens (assembly GCF_019279795.1). Lineage (NCBI taxonomy): Eukaryota > Metazoa > Chordata > Ceratodontiformes > Protopteridae > Protopterus > Protopterus annectens. The sequence goes on from NC_056746.1 coordinate 1,122,022,512, forward strand.
ATCCCCCTATTCCCTCTCAGGAGCTGTTCACAGATGCTTCGGACATGGGATGGGGAGTAGTTTTTTGGCTCCATGAAGGTGCAGGGAATCTGGTCTCCTCTTCAACAGAAAGGAGCACATTAGTGTCTTGAGATGAGAGCCCTTCTGCTGGCTCTTCGGGCTTTTCATCCTCCTTTCTCTCCAGGACCTACCAAGGTATTTAAAGACAGTACCACAGTGATGTGGTATGTAAACAAACGGAGAAACAAGATCTTATCTTCTTTGCCGGTTGGCACTCCGGGTATGGGATCTTGCTGTCCAGTATCAAGTGACTGTTCAAGCAGTTTGCTTTCCCTCAGGTCAAAACATCGTGGCAGACACTCTTAGCAGGTAATTAACTCAATTCCAAGAATGGATGCTTCACAGGGATGTGTTTCTGGACATTGTCTACCAGTGGGGTACTCCTCAAGTACATCCATGTGCCTCCCCTCTGAACAGACAGCTTCCTCTATGTTGTGCCAGATTGCCAGGTCCTCTGGTGTGGAAGGTGGATACCGTCTTTCTTGGAAGGGGATGTTTATTTATGTTTTACCTCCCCTTCCCCTCATTCCAAAAGTCCTGTTCAAAATTCAACAGGATGCACCCAAAATCCTGTTGATGACTCCCTTTTGGCTGAGACAACATTGGTTCCCTCTTCTGCATTTAGCCAAGGGCAGTCATCACAAGTAACCTCATATGGTGGACCTGCTCGCAGAAGATGAGGGATCTTTCATTCAACCCCACCTGTCCACTCTTCAGCTGACTCTGTGGGTGATAGGATTTTTATTCCACATAGACACTTTTTTTTCTGAGGACATGCTTAGGGTCCTGCAGGAGGCCAGGAAACCCAATACTAGGAAATCCTACTTATCCAAATGGAAGATGCTTACTGATTTTCTTCGTGTTTCACTGTTGCAGTCATAACATTTGGGTTATCTGCTTGCAGGTAGCCCTCGGTCAGCCTGATTAACAAAGTCTTGGGTCCTGCGTCAGTTACTGTCTCTTCTTCTGTGACGTCAGGTCGTCAGGGGTATAAAATATGCAGCCGACGTCATTACATCAGTCTTTCTTGCCGTGCGGTGCCCGAAGCAGAAGCAGTTCGCAAGTGCTGGGCGGCCGACTCCTGAAATTTTCGTTTTCGAGTTTCAGAACCGAAGTCTTCAACTAAAAGCTAAGTACCCTGTCGTGGAAACTTTTTCTCGCTCTAAATTGATGTCAGTAAAAGTAAATAATTGCATTTCTTGTGGAAAGCAAATACCTCATAAAGATTTTCATTCGTAATGTATTCCTTGCTTAGGCCCTGACCACGACGTACCTTGCTGTCGGTTTTGTGCCTTATTTAAACCACAAACTGTCCATCGTCGGTATATTTGCGCTTCTAAATTTTTTGGTGCTTGGTTCAATTATCCTATGTCTTCGGTAAGCCATCCGACTACTGACATTCCGAAGAAACGCAAAGATAAAGACAGAGACAGGCCGCCCAGTTCACTGGTACTCAGTGAGGTGCTTTTGCAGCCCCTGACACCCGCTACTTCAGATTTGCAGGCCTCTACTGAGACCCATTCGGAGTCTGGTATGCCACGAGATGCTTCAACTGTAGAACCTGCGGATGTCTCTACCTTGGATGGGTCCGGAGCCACTGTGCAGGCGCCGGCTTCTGAGGGTGTATTCAGGCCTACTGACTTGCATATTAAACCGGCGCCATCTTCTTTTTCAAGGCCTAAAACTCTAACCATGCCTAGAAAACTGACGCCCAGACCGCATGGTCAGACCTCTATGCCTAAAAAATAAATTATAAGAATGACTGAAGACCTTATTACTTTAATCAGGGGAAGCCAACCTTCCCCCACTAAGAGACCTAGGACTGAGTTTGCTTATGATACTTCTGACCAGGATTCTCAAATTTCTGTTTCCTCTGATGACCAGGATTTACCCTTATCTACCTATGAGGATTCTGATGCTGAGGACTCTATTCCCTCTGCTTCCCCCCAAGAGGATTTCTCTTTTGGTGAAACCTTGCATACACAGGGAGCTTTTTCGTTGGGAAAGTCAGGATTTCTCTGATTCTAAAAAGAGGCTTAGGTTATTGTTAATGATGCCTTTTTCGGAATCTAGCATGGCCCCCGACTCTTTACCTCTTGCTTCCATAAAACCTGATAGATATTACCAGGTTCCTGACTCTCACAAGTTCCTTTTCAAAAATCCTACTGTGGATCCTGAAACCATTTCACAGGGACCCAAGGGCATTAAAGCTACTACTGCCAAAAATCCTACCTTTTCTGATAGAAACTCCAGGGCTCTAGATAGATTGGGTAAGAAGGTATACACTTCTGCAGCTTTGGCCATTAGGGCCTTGAATTGCCAGTTTCATATGTTGAAGTATCAGCCGCATATTATTGGATTGCTTAAACAGAAAATGATGTTGACTCCTGATTGTGCTGAACATAAGGATTTACAGGATTTTATGCATTCTGCTGAACAAGTTGGTAAACGTACATTGCAATGTAGTTTTGATTCACCAGAGGCATCTTGCAGGGCTGCAGTAACTGGGTCTGTACTTAGAAGGCATGCTTGGCTTAAGGAGCAATCCTTGCTAGATCATGTTAAAGCGAAATTATTGGATGCTGCCTTAAATCAGGGCCACCTGTTTGGCAACAAGGCAGAAGAAGTTCTTAAAAAGATGGGGGGAAAAGCTAAATCTATGCAAACTGTTAAAGACTTTTTACAAGTACAACCTCCAATATTTAGTAGGCATTGGCCTTCTAAGAACTGGTCCTTTCCTGCCTCTTCCAGACCTTCTCAGTCTAAACCCAGATCCAGCAGAGCACCCAGGCTTCGGTCCCAGGGGATGCACAGGACTAAGCAGTGGGGGGCCTCCACTTCCAAATTTGGGAGTAATAGAACTCCCCCCATGGTAAACTGTCTCAATGACTTCTTTTTAAAACTTCCAAGCCCTTCTCAACTGAATGCCCCTTTGGGGGGAAAGATTGCACTTCATGCAAAGAACTCCCAGGACAAATGGGTTTTAAATATAGTGTCCCAAGGATACAGATTTCACTACCACACGTCACCAACTCCAAGCAGTTGGCCGGATCTACCTCCAAATGAGTGGGCAGAGGCCCAAAAGCAAGTACTCTCTCTCTCTCTGTCTCAAGCATAGGGGCTATTCAATTGATACCAGAAGAGAAAAAGGGACAAGGTTTCTACTCGAGATTTTTCCTGGTACCCAGAAAAGACAATTCATGGCATCCTATCCTGGAACTGCCTACTCTAAACACCTTTTTGGTGATTCCAAAATTCAAGATGCTGAATCTTCACCAGTTGCTTCCTATGCTAAGCAAAGATGCCTGGTTAGCAAGACTAAATTTAAAGGAAGCATACCTGCACATCCCAATCATGGAATCTTGCAGAAGATACCTACGCTTCAAAGCAGGCTACACACACTATCAGTTCTCAGCACTGCCCTTTGGCTTATCTACTATGCCCAGGGTATTCACAAAATGCATAGCTCCAGTCATTGCATTTTGCAGGCAAAGAAATATTCAAATATACCAATACCTGGACGATTGTCTAATTCAGGCAGAAAACCAGGACATACTTTTGAATCATCTGGCTTTTGTACAGAGGGTGTTAACTTGTCTTGGGGTACACCATAAATGAAAAGAAATCCCACCTGGTACCCTGTCAGCAAATTATATTCCTGGGAGCAAGCTTGAATACAACTTCCCAGATGGCTTTCCTCATGCCAGAGAAACCAATTCACTTGACAACCTACTTCAAACAAGTGGTCACAAAAACTCTGCTATCTGCAAGGCAAATACTATAAGCCTTGGGGTTCATGGCCTTCTGCATTCTTCTAATTCCATATGCAAGACTGCATTTGAGGAAACTACAATAGTATCTAAAAAGCCTATGGTGTCAACATTCTCAGGATCTAGAAGCAATGATTCCTATCAATACTTGTCTACATCTAGAGTTCCTTTGGTGGGCAGAGGCCTGCCACCACAACAAGGGACTACCATTCACACTACCCCCTGCCGCCCAAACTCTAACAGACGCATCAGACTATGCATGACGGCGGGGGGCGCACCTGGCAGGGAAGTGCATTCAGGGCAAATGGAACCCAATTCAAATGCACCTTCACATCAATCATAAAGAAATGTTCACTGTACAGAATGCTCTGACAGCCTTCAAGAACCACATTCTTCCAAGACAATTAATGGTAAAGACAGACAACACCACTGTTATGTGGTACATAAACAAGCAGGGGGGGTACACATTCTTACCTCCTCTGCAGACTAGCCATGGCATTGTGGAACACAGCCTTGAGCTACCAAATACATCTACAAGCTCAATTCCTGCCAGGAAAACTAAATACACTGGCAGATGGACTAAGCAGAACCCTCACGGACCCACACGAGTGGAAACTGGAACCAAGGATTTTCAACATGTTGACAAGCAAATGGGAGAGCCCAGATATAGACCTGTTTGCCTCCCCCCAGAACTATCAATTGGAAAAATTTTGTGCAAGGACTCCCCACAGACAAGCTTGGAAAGTGGATGCTGTGTCCTTTAGCTGGAAAAACCTATCAGTTTATGCCTTTCCTCCACTGCCTCTGCTCTCCAAAGTACTACTAAAGATCAAACAAGATAAACCAAGGATGATTTTGATTGCACCAGCCTGGCCATGCCAACACTGGTACCCCATCCTGCGCAGTGTTTCACTGTTGGCCCCATGGCAGCTGCCTCAGACTCCTACCCTGCTGTCTCAGCAGGAGAACCAGATTCTGCACCCTCAGCTTCAAACACTGAACCTAACAGCCTGGCTAATTACCTAAGCTCTCCTTTACCATCCCTCAGTAAACCAGTGATGGATGTCATTTTAGAGGCAAGGAGGCCTAGCATTAGAAAATCTTATGCTGGAAAATGGAAAAGATCCTGTGCCTGGAACCAATCTCAAGGGATGAGCACAGCAGTGCCCAATTTACCTCAGATTTTACAATACTTAACTGAGATGCTTCACAAGGGCCTGTCTTTTTCCTCAGTAAAAATTCACGCCTCAGCCATTTCAGCTCATTATAACACAGAACCTCCCCTCTTCTCTCTTCCACTGCTCAAGCATTTCCTCAGAGGGGCCAAAAATTTAAGACCACCCAGGAGAGCTCCAACTCCAGCCTGGGACCTTAACTTTGTATTGGAGAAGCTCACCCTTCCTCCTTTTGAGCCAGCTGCTACTGCAGATTTAAAATTCCTTTCTTGGAAAACAGCTTCCCTTTCAGCCATCACTTCAGCAAGAAGGGTATCTGAATTACAGGCCCTTATGGCAGTGGAGCCTTTCATCATCTTTCATGTGGACAGGGTGTCCCTCAGGACCAATCCCTCTTTTATGCCAAAGGTGGTATCCAGTGTGGCCTTTAATCAGTCCGTTCATTTGCCTACCTTCTTTCCTAATCCACAGAACAAAGGGAAATGGATACTGCACTCCTTAGATGTGCACAGACAACTTAGATTCTACTTGGACAGGTCTAAACCTCAAAGGAAATCTGAACAACTGATGGCATTTGCTGCAGGGACAGAGGGGAAGGCTGTTTCAAAGCGAACTATCTCCAAATGGATAGGCCATTGCATTCACTTCTGCTGTAAGCACCATGGAAAACCAGTCCCAAAGGGGATCAGATCCCACTCAACCAGGGCTACATCTACCGCTACAGCCTTTCTCAGAGGCGTACCTACCAGGGACATCCTAGAAGCTGCTACCTGGAGTTCTGTACATACTTTCACCAAGCATTATCATTTGCCAATTTTCTCTAAATCCAGAGCTGGCTTTGCCACTGCAGTTTTGCAGGGCCTTATAGCTGGTTCTAATGCTATCTAAATTCCTCCTCCCATCCTTAGCTATGGGAATCTACCCAAATGTAATGACTGCAACAGTGAAACACAAAGAACATAGTACAGTTGTGTACACTTACCATAAATGTAGATGTTCGAGTGTATTCACTGTTGCAGTCCTGGTTACCCTCCCTCCAGCCCCCTGACTTCATTTGGCTATACCTCATCTCTCCTTTTCAATGCTTAAAAGTTTTTTGGTGTGTTTGCTTTTTTGTTTGAGGTATAACCTTGTATATTTATAGATTTAATTGCTTCCCATTAGGGGGGCATCTGACATCTGGGGCAAGAAAAACTGATGTAATGACGTTGGCTGCATGTTTTATACCCCTGGACGACTTGACATAACTGAAGAAGAGACAGCAACTGACACAGGACCCAAGACTTTGTTAATCAGGCCGACTGAGGGCTACCTGCAAGCAGATAAAACAGTGAATGCACTCGAACATCTACATATGGTAAGTGTACACAACTGTACTTTTTGTGTCTCTGTTGCATCCTGGATCCACTTTCTGTGGATGTTCTTTTGGTTCTTTCTTATTTGTGTGAATTGCTCAATGCTGGGTTGGCTCTTCTGTTAAGGTCCACTTATCAGCTATCTCTGCTTGTCTGCCTTTATCTCCTCCTTCAGCTTCTAGATTTGAAGCTAAACAATTCCTTAAAGGTGTCCTTCATATTGGGCATCCTAGGAAGCCTGTTCCTTGTCCCTAGGATCGTAATTTTGTTTTGGGAAAGTGACTCAAGCTCCTTTTCAGCCTGCTGCTTCAGCTTCCTTGCAAAATTGCTCTTAGAAGACTGTACTTTCGATAGCTCTTACTTCTGCCAGATGGGTGTCTTGAGCTTTAAGCCCTTATGTCTTGCGTCCTTTTTTGGTGTTTCATAAGGACAAGGTGTTCTTGTGTACTGATCTTTCTTTTATGTCCAAGGTGGTAAATGAGATGTCCCTTAATAAGTTTCTTAATTTGCCCACTTTTTTTCCCTTCTCCACAATCTGCTAGTGAGAAGGTTCTGCACACGTTAGATGTGCATAGTCAACTCAGATTCTATAGGGATAAGAGTAAGACTATTAGGAAATCAGATCAGCTTTTTGTTTCCTTTCATACCAGGTTCATAGGTTCATAGGTTTATACTAGGCTATCTGCCCTAAGGCATTTATAAGCCTAGCCCAAAGTTATGTGGCTTCCGCCACCCCTTATGTTAGAAATAATGTGCCCATTAGTTTGTTGTGCCTCTGTCCAGCAGTGACACAGAGATGATTCCCGGGGTAAACCTACAATCTCCCATCCACCGGTCAAGATTTCTCTTGAACAGAGCCAGCGAGGTGCTCTGCCTCACATGGACCGGGATTTTATTCCACAGCATGGGGAGTCTCTGGGTGATAAATCTATCCCTCCAGCACGTCCTATTTATATCCGTGCTAAGGTTTAAGTCACTTGCTCTAGTGGTTCTGGTGGATGTTCTTCATTCCACATTGCTGCAGTCCTAACTATTGGGGTAGTCCGCTGTCCAGTCGGCCCGAATACCAGAGTATATGACGCCGGTCAGGGCGTCAGACTGACGCCAGTACGCCAGGGTACTAATGCGCATGACCGGCGCCATATCCTCAGTCTTTTGCCGCATGGTCCGATGCAGAAGCAGTTTTGCGAAAGTTGGCGTTTGAAATATTTCAAGTCGGAGTTTCAGACCGAATCGAGTTGGCTAAGTACTCGTTGGGGAACATTTTTTTTTTTCTTGCCTCAGTATTTAACCGGATGTCAGAAAAGTGAATAACTGTATTTCTTGTGGGAAACAGATACCTCATAGGGATTACCATACCTTGTGTATACCTTGTTTAGGGCCTGAGCACGACGTTGTTGGATGCCGCTCTTGTGCTAGGTTTAACAAACGCACTATTAAGAGACGGTTAGACTGTGCCAGGTTAGTGTTTGGGAAGCGCTGTAATTATAAAATGCCGCCGGATGCTCCCGCTTCGCCCAAGAAGCGCAAGGACAAAACAGTGAAGCCTAGGGTTGATGAACCGCAGTCCCGGACGTCGGTTCTTTAGAAGGCTCAGTGGAGCCAGAGGTTTTGCCAGGAGTTTCTTTGGAGTCTCAGGCAGAGACTTTTCTGTTACAGGATGTGCCTTCTCAGGAGGTAGGCCAGGCTGAGGGGCTTCTCCCGTAACTGTTCTTCCCTCTTCCCAAGGTAGTTAGAGCCTCTCCTTCTGTTGCCAAAACTTCTTTGAGAGGTAGGCCAAGTTTAGCTTCAGTGGGGGCTTCTCCTAGCACTTCTGGTTCTGTGCCTAAGAAACATATGCTTAAAATGGCAGAAGATTTGATTACTATGATTAGAGGTTCTATGCCCCCTCCTGATAAGAGGCCTAGGGTGGAACCTGAGTTTGATAGTTTTGAACAGTGTTCAGAGGCTTCTGAGTCTTCTGCGGAAGATTTGCAGGAGTATCCTCCTTATTCTGATTCTGATGTGGATGATTCCACTCCTACAGCTTCTCCTCCTGAGGATTTCTCATTTTCAGAGACTCTGCATTCCATGAGGGAGCACTTTAAATGGGAAGGCCAGGATTACTCTGATTCCAGGAAAAGGCTTAGGGAATTCTTGTTTTTACCCCAGCATAGGCCCTTAGCTATACCTCCTGTGTTGAATGTGGTGGAAGATGTTTTGCAGAGGCTTCCTGAACCCTGATTCTTTGCCTCCTGCTCCTGTTAAACCTGATAGGTACTATAGGGTGCCTGAAGCTCATAAGTATCTTTTAAGAGTCCTAGGGCAGACCGGAAACTGTTTCTCAGGGACCTAAAGGTGTTAAGGCCTCTGTGGTTAAAAACCCTGTTCCCACTGATAAAGAGGCGAGGGCTTTGGATAGATGGGGAAAGAAAGTGTATACTTCTTCCACTTTAGCCATGAGGGCTTGAATTGTCAGTTTCACATGCTAAAATATCAAAATTATCTCCTTTCACAACTGAAATCTAAGGTGGATGCTTTGGCGGAAGGTATTGAGTGTAAAGAGTTGCTGGATTTAGTTCATGTGTCTGAACAAGTGGGTAAGCATTCTTTGCAATGTGGTTTTGATGCTGTGCAGGCCTCCTCGAGGGTGGCTGCCACTAGTTCTGTTCTTCGCAGGCATGCCTGGTTGAGGGATCAGAATTTAGCTGAGCATGTTAAGACAAGGATTTTGGATGCTCCTTTACAGTCTGATGTGTTGTTTGGTTCGCCTGTGGAAGCAGTTTTAAAGAAAATGGAGGACAAAGCTAAGTCTATGCAAACTGTTAAAGATTTTTGCAGGTGCAGCCAAGCCACCGGGTTTAGTAGAAATTGGCCTACTAAGGGATGGACATATCCTGCTTATGATTCCCAGTCTAGGGGTAGGTCTAGACGTGGTAGGGGCAGAGCTCAAGGTTCTTTAGGCCTAGAACAGGGAGTTCACCTGCTCAGACTTCTGGTGAGGGCAGGGCAGGGGTCAGTCCTTTCGTAAACAGACCCAATGACCTGCCTTTTCAGCTGCCAGTAGATTCTCGCCTGGCAGCTCCTTTGGGAGGAAGACTGTCTCTTTTCAAAGAAAATTGGGATTTAATTACTCAAGACAGATGGGTGTTGGATATCATTCACCACGGTTACAGGTTTTATTTCCATACATTGCCCCCTTTCAAAGGCATGCCAGACGTTCCTCCTCCACAAAGGAAAGAGGCTCACAAGCAAATTTCTCTGTTACTCCAAATAGGGGCCATTCAGCCAGTCCCTGTATCAGAAAGGGGCCTAGGATTTTATTCTCGCCTGTTCCTAGTACCAAAGAAGGGGAACACGTGGAGACCAATTTTGGATTTATCTATCCTCAACACTTATCTGGACATTCCCAAGTTCAAGATGTTGACGTTACAACAGCTTTTACCTCTGCTGGGCAAAGATCACTGGATGGTAACTTTAGATCTCAAGGAAGCTTACCTTCATGTGCCTATAAGACTAAGTTGCAGGAAGTATCTGCGTTTTCGAGCTGGAAATTCTCATTATCAGTTCTCTGCATTGCCCTTTGGCTTATCTACTGCGCCCAGAGTATTCACAAAGGTTCTGGCTCCAGTGATAGCTTACTTCAGGCTAAAAGGAATTCAAATCTATCCTTACTTGGACGACTGCCTGATTCTGGCTCAAGAAAAGGAAGACCTTCTACAGCATCTGGAATATGTTATAGCAGTGCTAAGATGCCTAGGGTATTCTGTGAACGAAATAAAGTCCAGTCTAGTACCCTCTCAAGACATGTGCTTTCTGGGTGTGAGACTGAATACAGCAGCCCAGATGGCCTTTTTAACCCCGGACAAACAAAAGAGTCTATCCCTTTACTTCCATCAACTATCTCATCAGTCCGTGCTGACTGCAAGGACAGTCCTTCAAGCATTAGGGTTCATGGCATCTTGTATTCTGGTGCTTCCCAATGCCAAACTGCATATGAGGAAGCTGCAATGGTATCTCAAAAATGTATGGACACAGCACTGCCAGGATTTGGACACTGTCATTCAAATAATACCTTGCCTTCAAAAAGAATTTTGTGGTGGGCTCAGGAATGTCACCTAAACAAGGGACTCTCTGTGACCCGCCAGAGGCGAAGTCAGATTTTAACGACAGATGCCTCGGACATTGCTTGGGGAGCTCATCTAAATGGAAAGTGGATACAAGACAAGTGGCCTGCCAGACTACAGCATCTACATATCAACATGAAGGAGATGTTAGCAGTCCAGTTTGCATTAATGGCTTTCAAGGAGTTACTTCTTCCAGGGCAGGTGTTGATTCTAACAGACAACACAACTGTCATGTGGTACATCAACAAACAAGGGGAACACATTCTTATCCTCTATGCAGGCAAGCAATGATTTTATGGGAGACTGCGCCAGCTTGCAACTAACTCTTCAGGCAAGGTTTCTGCCGAGCACAGAACTCCTTAGCAGATGTGTTAAGCAGACAAATCATGGATCCCCACGAGTGGAAACTGGATCTTCATGCATTTCAGAAATTGACAGTGTCATGGGGAACTCCAGACATAGATCTGTTCGCTTCTCCACTAAACCACCAGCTGCCAAAGTTTTGCACAAAGGGGTTTCATCACACAGCTTGGAAAGTGGATGCTCTTTCTTTCAGTTGGAAAAATCTTCATGTGTATGCCTTTCCACCTCTGCCTCTTCTTCAAAAGGTGCTCTTAAAGGTCAGACAAGACAAGCCAAGGATGATTTTAATAGCTCCAGATTGGCCTCGGCAACACTGGTACCCACTACTAAGGAGTCTGGTAAGGAAGCCTCCATGGCCTTTACCTTTGATTCCACACCTGTTATCTCAGAAGGATGGTCATCTGCTCAATGTCAAGCTTCACTCTCTTCATCTAACAGCCTGGCATATTCTGTGTTGAAACACAGCAGGTCTCAACTTCCTCAACAAGTTTTAAATGTGATTATGGAAGCTAGAAGACCTAGTACAAGGAAAGTGTACGCAGAAAAATGGAAGAGGTTTATTTTTGAGTACAGCAAAGAATTTGGAGATTTCTGAGCCTAATTTGAGTGTGGCTCTTCAATATCTTACTGAGTTATTGGACAAAGGTTTGTCCTTCTCTTCCATTAAGATTCATGCTGCAGCAATTTCAGCTCACTATGATTGTGACCCACCATTGTTTTCGATCCTTTGTTCAAGCAGTTTCTTAGAGGGGCAAGAATATAAGACCCCAATGTAGAGCTCCTACTCCTGCTTGGGATCTCAATTTTGTGTTGGAAAAACTTACTCTACAACCTTTTGAGCCTCAAGGCTACTGCTGAATTGAAATACTTGTCATGGAAGACTGCTTTTCTGTTGGCTATTACTTCTGCAAGAAGGGTGTCTGAGTTGCAGGCCCTTATGGCAGTAGAGCCCTTTTGATTTTCCATAGGGATAGGGTATCATTACGTACTAATCCTTCCTTTATGCCTAAGGTGGTTTCTAGTGTGGCTTTAAACCAAACTATTCATTTGCCTACTTTTTATGCAGACCCCAAAATAAAGGGGAAAAGATTTTGCACACTTTAGATGTACACAGGCAATTGCTATTATTTAAGCAGGACTAAGGATTTTAGGCAGTCTCAGCAGCTGTTTGTTTCTTTTGCTTTGAGTTCAGAGGGCAAGCCTGTGTCAAAACAAACTATTTCTAGGTGGATTGGGTTTTGCATTGCATTTTGTTATTCCCATCATGGCAAGGAGATTCCAGCTGGGATTAGGCCTCATTCCACTAGGGCTACTGCCACTTCAACAGCATTTCTAAGGGGTGGCAACTAAGGATATTTTGGAGGCAGCTACTTGGAGTTCAGTACATACTTACTCTCTAAGCATTATCACCTTCCTCTCTACTCTAAGTCTAGGGCTGGTTTTGCCACAGCTATTTTGCAAGGCATGTTGTCAGCTCCTGCTTCTTTATGATTTGCCAGCCTCCCTTACCTCTGCTTTGGGATTCTACCCAATAGTTAGGACTGCAGCAATGTGGAATGAAGAACATAGTACAGTTTTGTACCTACCATAAATGTAGATGTTCGAGGATCCACATTGCTGCAGTCCAATTTCCTCCCTCCTTCCCTCTGTGTTTAGGGGTGTTGTGTAGGTGAGGTTATATGCTGATATTTTTGTATATATTTTGTATATATTGTACATATTTTTGGTGCAGGTATTTTGGGCCTTGTCTTTTTAGGGTCTTCTGACATCTGGGGCAAGAAAAGACTGAGGATATGACGTCGGTCATGCGCATTAGTACCCTGACGCATTGACAGTCTAATGCGCCCTGACCGACGCCAGCCATACTCTGGTATTCGGGCCGACTGGACAGCGGACTACCCCAATAGTTAGGACTGCAGCAATGTGGATCCTCGAACATCTACATTTATGGTAGGTACAAAACTGTACTATTTGGATTTTTTGAGGTGGAGCATGTCCATTAATTCCGGGTTGGTCATGGCCTTGTATGTCAGGCACAGGTCACCTCTGAGCAGACGGTATGCAACTGAATAGAGTTGGAGTTTCTTCAGTCTGGCAGTATATGACAGGTTTTGGAGTCCCTTTATCCTTTTGGTGAGGAACCTTTGGGGTCTCTCCAATTGCTGCAGGTGTCTGGTGAGATACATCCCGAATGGGGCATTGTACTCGATCATTGGTCTGATAAGTGAAGAGTACAGGGGAGCAATGACCTCACTTGATCTGGATGTGAATCCTTCATGATCAGATGGGCAATGTAGAAGGTCTTCAACCACTTTAGCAACGTGAGTGTCAAACGAGAGGCCACTGTCAACCTGGGTACCCAGGTCCCTGATAACCTCTTCTGTGCTTAGTGGGTTGCCACCTATATGGTAGCTTGGGGTTACCTTATTTTTCCCGAAGGGTATGACTATACACTTTTTTGCGTTTAACTTCAGGCCATGGCTCTGGCACCAGCTATCAGTTTCTGTGAGACCCCTTTGAAGGATGTCTGTGTCCGATGTACTATCCACTATGGCACCCAGTTTGCAGTCATCCGCAAACTTTGTCAGCCATAGTCCTCCTATGTTTGTCTGTACTTCTGAGAAGTAGATGCCAAACAATAGGGGGCCAAGGACTGAGCCCTGTGGGACACCACTTGTAACCGGCTTGGAGTCTGACATGGCTCCAGCAACTCTAACCCTGTGGGTTCTATCCTTTAGCCAGTTTGCAACCCATCTTGTGACATATGGGTTTACATTTAAGCTGGTAAGTTTCTCTATGATACCCGAGTGGGGTATTGTGTCGAAAGCTTTTGCAAGGTCAAGGTAGGCTGTATGGACTGCCTTTCCCTCATCAATGGCCTTGGTAACTGTTTCGAAGAAGTCGACCAAGTTCAAAAGGCAAGATCTGCCTTTGACAAGGCCAAACTGGGTTGGGTCCAAGGTCTGCAAGTCCCCTATGTCCTTGTTTATGAGTTCCATTGGATTAGCTGTATCCAAGCAGACTATTTCTTCTTGGATTACAAAAGCTATTTATTTTTGTTATTCTTTTCATGATAAGAGCCTTCCTTATTCTGTAAAAGGCTCATTCTATTAGATCTGTGGCTTTTTCTGGTGCTTGGATACTAACTCTGTTCTTGAGGTAGCTACCTGGGCATCTGTGCATACTTTTACCAAGCACTACAAGTTGGATGGAATCTCCAGAGCTAGAACTGATTTTGATAGGGCCATCCTTCATGGCTTCCTAGAGAGCTGTGCTGGTCCTTCCTCCTCCCAAGTTTCTTCCTGAGCTTTGGCAGTCTCTGTAATGTCATGAATATTGCAACAGTGATATGGAAGGACATAGTGCAGTTGTGTAACATTTTATCTTAATGGTAGATGTTCTTCCTTTCACTGTTGCGGTATTTACTCCCTCCCTCCCCCTGGTCGATTTCTCTTCTGGATGTACTGGCTATCTCTTGGTTTTCCTTGAACTGCAGTTAATACTGGGGCTTTCATTTCTGAGGATGGAACATACGGACGTCACCTTTATGCCCTGTGCCATGCGAGGAGCATACTTGCGATGTACAGCGTAGTTTAAAGCAACCTAAAGGCTTCGGTATACTGGCTGGACTTTGGGCTGCCCTAGGAGGGAATCCCTAATGTCCTTCCCTTCACTGTTGCAGTATTCATTACATCTACCATTATGGTAAGATTTTACACAAGTGTATTTAAGTTCTTTGGAATACTGAGTGACCAAATGACATTTCTTATTTTCCAATGCTGTTTTCTAATGGAGAATATAATATACTAGTGGTTGTGCTATCTAATGTCCAGGAGATTTGCATGGAGCCCCTAGAATGCCTGTCTTATTTGAGTAATCAATACGTTTTTAACTACCTTTTAGTTACAGCTGTCTACAGTGTGATACTTTAGTGTATGTCTTCCTGCATTAGTGGAGGTCTAAACATTTGTTTTAAATATGTTCTGCAGACTAAAGTGTGTTTTTAAGGTAGGGCTCTCTAACTGCAGAGAAAAAAAATTATATGAAATGCACATTTTAAAGTAATTCTCTTATTCGTGGAAAATGGGAACTGAAGTTTTTTCTTGGTTCAAGTTCTGCTCCATTTTTGTATTTAAGTAACTGATAATGCTAATTAATTGAAACAGAGTTGCATATTATAAGCACTGCTAGGGTAGGACTGTTGTGTATGCTACTATGTAATCTTGGAGTTAAGATTATAGGGGCATTCAGAAAAATTTGCACTGCTCTGATGCTGCTGCCAAGTGACAAGTATGTTTTAGTGTAACGTGACTCATTGTTGCTTATTGATGTAGTAGGACCAGCATGACATTATTACATCTGCATTAATGACAACAATCTCATTACTGATCAGTACTAAATTAACTGCACTGTGGGTCGTCAAGTGACCAATATGGAAAACACTCTGGAGTGGCATACCGAAGACCATATGTACTCACATGTGAAACAAAGTGCTTTACAGCTTGCAGCACAGGCATTATAAGTGTTCCACACAGGACTAGCACAACAAAGAGTCGAGTCATTTCATTATTTAAATGGGGAGGAAAGAGAAGAAGGAAAGCCAGAAATGAAGCAAGAGCAAGCAGAAGAGCACACACAAGGATAACCTGCAGGAAAGATAGGTAGGGAGAGAAGGGCATATTTTCGTCCTGGGTCAGGTGCCCTTTTTTGAGGAACGGTAGCAGGTAATGGTAGCAAGGAGCACGTGTGGAGAGAAAGGAAGGAATAAGGAAAGTAGCAGGTGCAGAGAAATGTAAAACACAGGCAGACGGAAAAAAATAGGTGCAAACACAAACTGTGTGTCAGCAGTACAGTGATGCAGAAAGACATAAGGAGAACAGTTTAGTGATGGGGAGGATTAGACTATAAACAGAGTATGGGTACTGAGACACAGGGAAAGGGAACAACACAGTGGGGTATAGGGATGGGTATGGAGGGCCTCTCTGATAGACCCAGAAGAGGACCCACCCAGAGGTCAGTCAGCTCTTTGACTAACTTCATCGGAAGGCTCTGCCTTCCGGAGCTTGATGGCTGGAGCTAGTTGGGTATGTGATTCTGTTGGCTGCACAAGGAGACAATCCAAGGTCCCAGTCGGTGAGTACAGCTACTGGCACACTATGTTCATAGATGTCTACTGCACCTGATGTTAGGGCCACTCTTGGGGGAGGAATCCCTCCCCACATGGTAGTCGTGGAGGTCACAAGTAAGTCCTTTAGGTCACCTTCCACAGGGTGACCTTACGTGTCTGCTGCAGACAAGCAGGACTTTGGAGTGTCTGTGACCCAGCAGCAGGTACACATCTAATCCTATAAAAAGGTAGAACAAAAAGATAAAGAGAAAAAAGTACATGTATATATGACAGCTTGTTTTTCAGTTTTGTGTAGTAGAAGTCAATGTACCCTACTGCTGAGAGAGGCTGTCACTTCTCCTCAGATAGATATTCTGGTTTAAAACAATCACCTCTGCTGCTGAAAAATATAAATGCATTCAGTATTAAGTACAATTTCTCCCTGTTAGCAGAAGGTAAGAATGGCAGCAGACAATATCAGAAGAGACCGTGCAAAACCCTGTTAACAAGGCTTAACGATAGTATGCCGGCTCTGTCTCCTTAATGTTTGATTTCATCAGGAAGAAGAGGTTAGGGTGGCACCCCCACAGGTCACTGTACCTAAATCTGCATAGCTGATCAGAGTTTGGAAATGCCAGTACAGTGGGAGGTCATAGTGACCTTGCAAGTGCTGCCTCTAATTCCTGTGTGCTTGTATGAAAAAAAAAGTTCAGTCTCCTGGCTTTGTCACTCAGAATCCTTACTGAACCCAGCACCTGAAGAGGCCATACCCCTTAATCAGGACTATATAAGATGAAAATGACATCACTGTGTGCACGGTCATACATTACAGACACCATGTGATATACATCATTGAGTAGCATGAGTGAGCTATTCAAATGATCAGTAGCACCAATAGGTGGCACTACAAGCTTTGCAGTACTTGGGCATGAGTATATTATGCACATGAGCTCCTAGCACATTTTAAAGTAGGTACAAGCAGGGTATTGCCGACTCTGAATAACAATGTAGCATGTTACTTCAGTGATTCAGACATGATCACACTAACCTTGTTATAGCAATCATTGTTTGTACAAGGCCCATTTTAAAAAAGTAAAAAGCTCAGTCGCTGTGTTGCTGGAGATTGTGTTATGATTTGCAAGTTAGGACTTTAGCGGGTAAGATTTTGTGCTGCCTTATAGGCATACAGAAAACAAGCATGACAGTTGGTAATGTACCTCATGACTGCAGAGTGCATGGCAGCAACAGGAGTATGAATTTAACAGTGGAGAAGGTGAAGTAACATAGCCTGAGGGCATGATGCACTACTTTCCTGTTGGCAGTGAGGCTCTCCAATATAGTGAGCAAAGCAAAAGGGCATGACAGTTTACTGCCTGCTATGACTGGGCTCATCTCAACAGGGAACGAGGTGGGACGGTATTTGCACTATAGCATATACCCATAAACTGCACAATGTGCTGCAGAGAAATGAGCCATACAGTACACACATTTGTCGACACAGTGCTGCAAGCAGGTGGGCAGTGGTAGCATACATGGTTCTGCTCTAAGTATGACAAAGTGTAAATAGTGATAGATGGATAAGTGGCCATTAAATGAAGGCAATGGCTAAGACATGGGGCATGCCATGGATGATTATCCATGTGCACACATGGATCTGCGTGTGTAATTCACAGGTGTACTTGTCTTATCATGGGACCGAAAGAACAGCAACCTGTGGTAGAATTCACCACACAGGAGACAGAGGTGTTATATAAGGCCCTTTGCTCACATGGGTTGTGTATCACTAACAAGAGAAAGTGACAAGGCCTCCTGGGACCATGTATAGCAGGGTGTCACAAGGTCATTGATATGATACTGCTTGCCAAGACCAATGCACAGGATAACACTATGGATATGTCTACCACAGGAGGTAGACCACCAACACAGGAGAATTTGACAGAGGTGAAAGGGTGCTGTTAACTCTAGCCAGGGCATAGAGAGAGAGCACTCATTCCTGTCTGTGGCTTGATTGTGGGGCTGGGCTGGTGATGACTGCCTGAGTGTCTGTAGAGCATGCACTGGTTTATCCTACCATGTTCCTTTACTGTTTTATGCTGACCCAGAAATGTAAAGGGTTTATTCGGCAACACATACATGCATATCTATTCTCCATGTACATTGGGATTGCATCTGCAACAACCTGCACCAAAAGGTGTGTGTGTGTCCCTATGCCATTCACATGATTGGCATGCTCTAGTATGTGTACACAGGTTGAAGAGGTGGCGTGTATATTCAGCTCTACTACAGGTTTGTTATTTTTATGCTTTCACAGGTTCCACTAATGTGGGCACTTGATGTCAGTGTGACATGTGGTTGATACTGATAGCATCATACTCCTGTGCACAGACATGACATCTAAAGTAAAGCAATATTAAGAAAAAGTATTTTTGCAGGGGCAAGGCCCCCTGCACCCCTGACCATGACTTGGTATATAGATCTATATACAAACTCAGGGAAGGCACTACAGTGAGGGAGGGGATAAAACCCCTTATCCACTGTAAAGCAATCTGAGAAATAGAAACTGGCCAAACACAAACACTGGGACTGCCAATAAACCTAGCCATCAATGAAATACACACATCATTCAAATTTCCATGCATCACTAACAAGTTAAAACACCTACAAATCAGTACAGCACACTACATATCACTTGAAATCCAGTAATATCTACTTACTTTCACCTCAGCAAGGTTTACTATTCGCACTGTTCAACAAAGCAATCCACTTCAGAACTTTTGAAACCTGCACTGACCATGTTCATGGAACCCCTTTTTATGTGCTGTACTGTAGTGGTCATTACTTGCAAATAGTTAAATAGAATGTTATATTCTTCCCACAATGTGAAAATGCCTCTGCTTGAAACTAATGGAGTACTTATAAAATGCAATATAAACTGAAAAGGAAAAATGTATGCTGCAAGTGCAATATTTGTGTGATGTGTTAGGCATGGAAAATAAAGTGCTGCACTTCTGAGTGTGCTGTCCTTCAGATGAAATGTTAAACTGAGTTCCCGTTTAATTGACTTGGCAGTAACTCAGGTGGATGTAATAGATCCTACAGTATCTATTACAAAGAGTAGGGGAAGTTTCCCTGATGCTCTGGCCAAATTTCCCCAAGGAGAATAAATACCACCTCTGGTCTCCCTTGAAAGGAGGCCACTAGCCTAGTGAGACTAACCTGGTCAACAAAGGATAGGAAATAAAGTAAGTAAAATGAAGATCTGCATTTCACCTTTGTCCTGTAGCTTAGTAATTGAAGTATTATATTTTAATTGTGAAGGAATAAAGTTTTTCTTGGTTTTAAGTATTGTTGTACTTCATAACTCAAAAACATCATTTATCTTTATTGCTTTTTTATCTGATTTTTCAATTTGTTTCTACTTGATAATACAGACTTCAATATTTTGTAGTTCACTGTTAACATAGGTGCTGTTAGCTATCAGTCCACAAAGATCCTCCTTACTTTCCCATCAGTCTAGCTGCCAGAAAATTCAGCCCTCCCACTGTTTCCCATTTTCTCTACCTCCTTTTTTAGTGTGCATTCTAAATGATCATATAATTACACTACCACTCCTCCTATCTTTCTTTGACCTACATTTTGTTATGTTCTGGAACCTGGCATCATCTTGTCAGAGACTCTGAAGTTTTTTCTGGTTTCTGTAGAAATTGTTACTTAGTGTTTACCAGGTCATTATTGCCCCAAAAGAATGTTCCCCGTTATTACTGCTTGCCGATATGATTTTTTTCCACTCAGACTTCTAATACTGTTTATTCATACCATTCAACATTCTGTTTTATTGTTTAATTCTACTTCCTGCCTATGCCCTGTTATATTTTCCTTTTGTTCAGCTCGTGTTTGCCTTCCTTGATTTCCATAACATCCCTTTCCTATCCTGTCTGTTTTAGCCATCATCCCAGGTATCTAATTTTTAAAGGTACCACATGTTTAACTATGTGGCATGATTAGTCTGACTAGTAGGTTATGTCAGAGTATTAGTTAGATAAATCCTGGAAGTCTACTCTAGAGCCTATGGGTTAAGATCAAGATCAACAACTTCTGGTCGTATTTTATTACTCGTACTAAAACTGATTTGTTTGCATTTTAATCCTATTCTTTAGTGTTTTTCTTGCATTGCAGACTTCGATCTCACAGCCTGTAGTATCAGGTATCAGTACAACTGACATGAATGAGCTTTCTGTCTTCTAGATTACATGGAGTAAAAAAAATGTACTTTTATCTATATTAGTAATTAGCTGCAGATGGGATTAAAATCTAGCTGTACATATTTTTTTTGGAGTTCAATTCTTGTTGATTTTAGGGTCTTTTGAATCATTAAGTAGTGAGGTAAAAAAGCAGAATGAGGGAGCAAGTGAGAGTCAGAGCAATGCTTTACAGGTTGTACACTTAAAAAAAAAAAAGAAAAAAAAATTCAGCTGCATTTGTACAGCTGGTAAGCCTTTCCTACATATCCCAGTTTGGTGCATCTGATTAAGTCACAGCTATATCCCTATATCCTTTTCAGTAAGGTATGGAGGTTTTGGGGTTTATTATAATAAAGATGCGGTGTAGGGGAGTGGGATGTGGTGAAGCTCCTCATACAGAAAAAAAAAATTATTTAGGGCAAGTTTGCAGTGGTTATCCATCTAACAAATTGCCTTGAACTGTCCACCTTTGGCATGATCTATGTGAAACTGTTGTATGTCATTTTTAGCACTTGGGCCAAGAAGCTTGAACTAATGTGGGTTACTTGGAGTGGGCTATGTATTGTTAAGGAAAAATTTTTTTATGATTCAAAGTGGAGTTTGGTTGGAATCCATCTTGATATAAAACGTAGTCTGCCATATATATTTTAGTTGAATTCCATTTCTTCAAGCTGACATAGATAGCATTTCCTTTATTCACTGTGTGCTTAGAGCAGTTTAAAAAGTGTTTCTTTTCATGGTCTCAGTATATGATAAAAGATCTGAGAATATACTGTCAACATTTAAATGTTCTGTTATGGTTATTTCTAACCCCTTGGGACATAAGTGGGCATGCCCAGAGAACATTAAAGCTAAGAAAAACATCTGATCCTAAAGGAAAGGAAAACGTCTGATCCTTTCTGATGATGGCAGCACTCCTGTCAGCTGCCCTCTTGCCTGTAGAAGAACAAATAAGCTGAAGGACAGGCTTCTCTCTGGGAATTAATGGGACATTTGGAAGTGTCGGAAAGAAACATGGTTATTGGGATGTAAGTTGATGAGAGGGGTAAGACGACTTAGTCAACACAAGGTGGATTCATGTGCTTGTAGTAGACAGAATATAACATACAGAGACTGAAATGGATCCTCACATTATTGACCAGTGTAGACCAAGAAGTGATGAAGGCTGGTGAAAAAGACAGGGTGTAGGTTTACTACATGTGTGTAGGACAATAATTTAACCACTTCTATTCAAATACAGTATCATGTAAACAGGCATCTTTCTGAAACTACTGCCTTATTCAGGGATAAGCTAAAGGTTGCCCTCTCCATATCCACTGCTCATTGTTATTAATTTCAGTGTTGCAGCTACTTGGCCATTGCCTTTCTTTGACAACTTCACAGCACTGATGTTCTTCGTGTTTCACTGTTGCAATCATTACATTTGGGTAATCTGCTGGCAGGTTGCCCTCAGTCGGCCTGATTGACAAAATCTTGGGTCCTGCGTTGGTTGCTGTCCCTTCTTCCATGACGCCAGGTCATCAGGGGTATAAAACATGCAGCCGACGCCATTACATCAGTCTTTCTTGCCGTGTGGTGCCTGAAGCAGAAGCAGTTCGCAGTGCCAATCGGCCGACTCCTGAAATTTTCGTTTTCGAGTTTCAGAACCAAAGTCTTCAACTTAAAGCTAAGTACCCCGTTAGGGAAACTTTTTCTTGCTCCTTACCGATGTCAGTAAAAGTTAATAATTGCATTACTTGTGGAAAGCAAATACCTCATAAAGATTTTCATTTGTACTCTATTCCTTGCCTAGGCCCTGACCACGACGTACCTTGCTGTCGGTTTTGTGCTTTATTTAATCAGCACACTATCCGTCATCAGTACATTTTTGCCACTAAATATTTTGGTTCTCGGTTTAATTATCCAGAAATGTCGTTGGTTAGCCATCCGACTTCCGGGATTCCGAAAGAATGCAAAGATAGACAGAGACAGGCCGCCGAGGTCCAAAACTGCCAACGACGCTTCTCCTAAGCCAGTCGCCAGTTTGCCAGTACTCAGTGAGACGCTTTTGCAGCCCCTGATACCCGCTATTTCTGATTCGCAGGCCTCTACTGAGACCCATTCGGAGTCTGGTGTGCCACGAGATGCTTCACCTATGGAACCCGTGGATGTCTCTACCTTGGATGGGTCTGGAGCCATTGTGCAGGCACCGGCTTCTGAGGGTGTATTCAGGCCTACAGACTTGCATATTAAATTGACTCCACCTTCATTACTAAGGCCTAAATCTCGATCTATGTCTAAAAATACAATGCCCAGGCCACATGTTCAGGCCCCTATGCCTAAAAAACAAATGATCAAAATGGCTGAAGATCTAATTACTCTAATCAGGGGTAGTCAAACCCCCCCCCCCCCCAAGAGGCCTAGGGCTGAGCTTGATTATGAATCCTTCTGATCAGGATTCTGATTCTTCTGACTCTTCTAATGACCTGGATTTGTCCATACCTACGTATGAGGATTCTGATGCAGAGGATTCCATTCCCTCTGCTTCCCCTCCTGAGGATTTTTCTTTTGGGGAAACTTTACATACCTTAAAGGAGCATTTCTACTGGGAAAGTCAGGTATCTTCTGATTCAAAAAAGAGGCTTAGGGATTTCCTTCCTCTACCTCAGCACATGCCTTTGGCTATACCTCCTGTACTAGACATTGCTGATGATGTGTTTTCGGAATCCAGTATGGATTCCCTGCCTCCGGCTCCTAGTAAACCTGACAGATACTACAGGGCTCCCAAGTCCCACAAGTTCCTTTTCAAAAATCCTGTTGCAGATCCAGAAACCATTTATCAGGGGCCCAAGGGCATTAAGGCTTCTACTGCTAAAAATCCTACCCCTTCTGATAGAGACTCCAGGGCGCTGAATAGATGGGGTAAAAAGGTTTATACTTCTGCAACCTTGGCAATCAGGGCATTAAACTGCCAATTACATATGTTAAAATATCAACAGCATATTATTGGACTACTTAAATAGAAAATGATGTTGATTCCTGACTGTGTGGAAAATAAAGATTTACAGGATTTAATGCACTCTGCTGAACAAGTTGGAAAACATACTTTGCAATGTGGTTTTGATTCTGAGGCCTCCTGCAGGTCTGCTGTTACTAGGTCTGTGCTTAGAAGGCATGCTTGTCTTAAGGAGCAATCTTTGCCTGGTCATGTTAAAGTGAAATTGTTGGATACTCCTTTAAATCAGGACCGCCTGTTTGGCAATAAGGCTGAAGAAGTTCTAAAAAAGATGAACGATAAAGCTAAATCTATGCAAACTGTTAAAGATTTCTTACAAGTGCAACCTCCAAAATTTAGTAGACGTTGGCCTACTAAGAACTGGTCTTTTCCAGCTCCTTCCAGATCCTCTCAAGCCAAACACAGACACACCAAAAGCACCAGGTTTCAGTCCTAGGGGACTCTCAGAATTAAGCAATGGGGGGCCTCCACTTAAAAATCTGGAAATAACAAGACACCCCCCCCCTTTGGTAAACAGTGTCAATGACTTCTTTTTAAAATTACCAAGCACTTACCTTTTAGCCGCCCCTTTGGGGGGGGGGAGATTGCTCTTCATGCAAAGAACTGGGAACTCATAACCCAGGACAAATGGGTTTTAAATATAGTGTCCCAGGGATACTGATTTCATTTCCACACATTGCCAACACCAAACGAGTGGCCAGACCTGCCCCCAAATCAGTCGGCAGAGGCTCAAAAACAAGTACTTTCCCTCTTAAACATGGGGCTATTCAACCAGTACCAGAAGAGGAAAAGGGACAAGGTTTCTATTCCAGGCTTTTTCTGGTACCCAGAAAAGACAAATCATGGAGTCGCATTCTGGACCTGTCTACTCTAAACACCTTTCTGGACATTCCAAAATTCAAGATGCTGACTCTTCACCAGTTACTTCCTATGCTAGGCAACGATGCCTGGTTAGCAACTCTAGATTTAAAAGAAGCATACCTGCACATCCCAATCAGGGAATCTTACAGAAGATACCTACTCTTCAAAGCAGGCTACTTGCATAATCAGTTCTTTGCACTGCCCTTTGGCTTGTCTACTGTGCCCAGGGTATTCACAAAGTGCCTGGCTCCAGTTATTGCATTTTGCAGGCAAAGAAATATTCAAATATATCCATACTTGGACGATTGTCTAATTCAGGCAGAAAACCAGGGCATACTTCTAAATCATCTGGTGTTTGTAAAAAGGGTTCTAACTTGTCTGGAGTGCACCATAAACGAAAAGAAATCACAACTGGTACCCTCTCAACAGATTACATTCCTCGGTGCAAGCTTGAATACAACTGCCCAGATGGCTTTCCTCACGCCAGAGAAGCAAATTCATTTGGTAACTTACTTCAAACAAGTGGCCACAAAAACCCTGCTATCTGCAAGACAAATACTGCAAGCCTTGGGGTTCATGGCCTCCTGTATTCTTCTAATTCCATATGCAAGACTACATATGAGGAAACTACAGGTGTACTTAAAAAGTTTATGGAGTCAACATTGTCACAGCCTGGAAACGATTCCTATCATACCTTGTCTACGCCTGGAGTTCCTATGGCGGGCAGAGGCCTGCCCCAAAAAAGGGGGCTGCCATTCACACTACCCCCTGCCGCCCAAACCCTAACTACAGATGCATCAGACTATGCATGGGGGGCTCACCTGGCAGGGAAGTGCATTCAAGGCAAATGGAACCCAAAGCAAATGCACCTGCATATCAATCAAAAAGAAATGTTAGCTGTACAGAATGCTCTGACAGCCTTCAAGGACTACATTCTTCCAGGACAACTAATGGTAAAAACGGACAACACCATGGTTATGTGGTACATAAACAAGCAGGGGGGTACACATTCCTACCCCCTCTGCAGACTAGCCATGGCATTGTGGAACACAGCCCTGATCTACCAGGTGCACCTACAAGCTCAATTCCTGCCAGGAAAATTGAATACACTATCAGACAAACTAAGCAGAAATCTCATGGACCCACACGAGTGGAAACTGGAACCATGGATTTTCAACATGTTGACAAGCAAATGGGGGAGCCCAGGCATAGATCTATTTGCCTTCCCCCAGAACTACTAGTTGGACAAGTTTTGCACAAGGACTCTCCACAAAGAAGCCTGGAAAGTGGATGCTCTGTCCTTCAGCTGGAAAAACCTATCAGTCTACGCCTTTCCCCCTCTGCCTCTGTTTTCCAAAGTTCTGCTAAATGTCAAATAGGACAAACCAAGAATGATTTTGATTGCTGTAGACTGGCCGCGCCAATGCTGGTACCCACTCATTCGCAGTGTGTCGCAAATATCACCATGGCACCTGCCTCAGACCCCTTCCTTGCTGTCTCAGCAGGAGAACCAAATTCTGCACCCTCAGCTTCCAACATTGAACCTAACAGCCTGGCTAATCACTTAAATTCACCCTTATCATCCCTCAGCAATCCTGTAATGGTTGTCATCTTGGAGGCAAGAAGACCTAGTACTAGAAAATCGTATGCTGACAAATGGAAAAGATTCTGTGCCTGCAACCAATCTTTAGGGATGAGCACAGTAGCGCCCAGTTTACCTCAGATTTTGCAATACTTAACTGAGATGCTTCACAAGGGCCTGTCTTTTTCCTCTATTAAAATCCACGCTTCAGCTATTTCAGCTCACTGTAACACAGAACCACCCCTCTTCTCTCATCCCCTGCTCAAGCAGTATCTCAGAGGGGCAAAGAAATTGAGACCACCCAGGAGAGCTCCTACCCCTGCCTGGGACCTTAACTTTGTTTTGGAGAAGCTCACTCTACCTCCTTTCAAACCAGCTGCTACTGCAGACTTAAAATTTCTTTCCTGGAAAACAGCCTTCCTTTTAGCAATCACTTCAGCTAGAAGGATATCTGAATTACAGGCCCTTATGGCAGTGGAGCCTTTCATCATCTTTCATGCAGACAGGGTATCTCTGAGGACCAATCCATCCTTCATGCCCAAGGTGGTTTCCAGAGTGGCTCTAAATCAGTCCATTCATTTGCAAACTTTCTTTCCCAATCCACAGAACAAAGGGGAATGGATTCTGCATTCCTTGGATGCGCACAGACAACTTAGATTCTACTTGGCCAGGACTAAATCTCATAGAAAATCTGAACAGTTGCTGGTAGCATTTGCTGCAGGAGCAGGGGGGAAGGCTATTTCAAAACAAACCATTTCTAAATGGATAAGCCATTGCATTCATTTCTGCTATAAGCACCATAGAAACCTGTCCCCCGGGGGATCAGATCTCACTCCACCAGGGCTGCATCTACTTTTGCAGCCTTTCTCAGAGGTGTTCCTACCAGGGATATTCTAGAAGCTGCTACCTGGAGTTCTATACATACTTTCACCAAGCATTATCATTTATCAATTTTCTCTAAATCCAGAGCTGGCTTTGCCACTGCTGTCTTGCAGGGCCTTATAGCTGGCCCTAATGCTGTATAAACTCCTCCTCCCAACCATAGCTTTGGGAATCTACCCAAATGTAATAACTGCAACAGTGAAACACGAAGAACATAGTACAGTTGTGTACACTTCTCATAAATGTAAATGTTCGAGTGTATTCACTGTTGCAGTCCTGGTTACCCTCCCTCCAGCCCCCTACTTTTTACTGCCTATACCTCTACTTTCTTTTACTATGCTTAAAAGCCTTTTTGGTGTATTTGCTTTTGGTTGGAGGTATAATTTTGTGTTTTTAATTTTATTTGCTCCCCATTGGGGGGGCACCTGACATCTGGGGCAAGAAAAACTGATATAATGGCATCGGCTGCATGTTTTATACCCCTGACGACCTGTCGTCATGGAAGAAGGGACAGCAACCGACACAGGACTCAAGACTTTGTTAATCAGGCCGACTGAGGGCAACCTGCCAGCAGATTACCCAAATGTAATGACTGCAACAGTGAATACACTCGAACATCTACATTTACGGTAAGTGTACACAACTGTACTTTTCTGCTTCATTTGGCTGGATATTTTGTGATTCAAGCAGCTGGCTTTATTATAATGGAACACATTGAAGCACTGGACAGAAATTGCATGGAGACATTCAGGATGAAAGAAAGAAAGAAAGAAAGAAAAGGAGTACAGTGAATTACAGAAACAGCCAAGAGTGCAAGAGAATGGTTTAGGATGCTGAAGCGTGAAACTTTAGTTCCTATATATTATACCAGAAAAAAAAAAGTGTATGCGCACGTGTGCATGTGTGTATGTGTAGGTTTTCTTTCATAATGTTGAATGGCAAAACGTATTTTATTCATAACATCAAATTTGGTAATACCAATAAGGCGGATTGTCAAACATGAATACTGCTGTTACAAAACGCCAGTGAAAGTCGAACTTTAAAACAACAACCGCTTTTAATAACTTTAAACACACAAAAATATAAACGTTTTTCGTTCCACTTAATAGCGGGACTGCCTCAGAATATCAGCACTCCATTCATTTCAAACTTTTTTATAAACTTTAAATCAATTTGGCGCCAAAAAGGCGCATGAATAAACCATTTAAAGCTATATTAACTATAAAATTAAAAACCTCACTAAATAAGTACATCTTAAAACATACTGTCATTACATCTGATTCAATACAAATATTGTAATGTAAATATGACTCCAATTATACTAAACAAAATATAAAATATACCAAATATGTAAAATACATATATGTATATGTACATTCCTATAAAGGAAATGCGATGCATCTCTCGTTATGATAGCAGCTTCTTTAAAACATAAGTGCATGAATATAAATACAAAACTATGTTAAAATACTTCAAATTTGTAATGCATATTAATATTCTGATAAATATATATAACTAACACTAGACTAAAATTCTATTTCAGTTATAAACTATGATATTTTTATACTTTAAAATTAACTACTTTCTTCTATTTACCTTTACAAAGTCTCTCGAATAACAGGCTAAAGCTTACAGATATATATAAATCAATTCATAAGTAATAAATAATATACGTTTAAATATATACATTTATAGATAAGCATGTTAAAAATTAAAAATAATAAAAAAATTATTACTTAAATCAATTACATTTTTCCAATATGTGAATATAATTGTAAATAATAATAAATATGAATATATATATATACATAAACAATCCTCATCACCTTCCAAACACGATGATCATTCATCTCTCTAAACTTTTTAATTTCAGTAGGCACATTATCGAATATTTATCATTTAATCCTGGATACATATAAGCATTCAACCTTATTTGCCATAAGAGTGCTATCTTCTCTAGTAATAAGAATATAATTTTTTGACAATAGATGTCAAAGAATTATATACTAGCATTCCACATAATGAAGGGATAGAATGGGTCACCACAAGAATGCACCAAAAGCATGCTCCGGAATCTGAAATTTCTTTAGTCCAAGAAATATTGGATATAATACTTTCCTACAACTTTATTCTTTTTGAAAATCAGTATTATGTGCAAAAGAAAGGGGTAGCGATGGGATCACCATGTGGTTCAAGTTATGCAAATTTGGTGATGTCATATTGGGAAAGTACTAACATATTTCCTAACACCTTGTTTCAAGATGTAGTAAAGTTTTATGTGAGATTCATTGATGATATTTTTGTAATAATTGAAGGCACAATACAAACAGCCGAAAGTTTGGTTAAAATGTTAAACCAATCTACTGAATTTTTGAATTTCACATATACATTTGATACTACATCTATATCATATTTAGATATACAGTTGACAAAAAATATCCAACAAAAACAATATGAAGCTTGGGTGTATAGGAAACCCACATATTCAAATAAATTTGTGCATTTCTCTAGTGCTCACCCTTTTCATCAGAAACGTTCAGTGCTGAAAGGCCAATTGGTCTGAGCAGCAAGAATGATAACAACAGATGAGAAATTTCAAGAAGAATGTTCCGGTTTAAAACAAATGTTTTTGAATAGAGCATACCCACTAGATCTTATAGAAGAAATAATTTCTGAGGTGATATCAAAGAGAATGAATGGATCATATATATCCATATTGGTAAACAAAACTGGGGTAGGATCAAATGATAAATTTATATTAAATGTTCAAGCATTCAACCAGAGTTTGCCAGCTGTAGTTAGTAAGGAGTTTAGTCTGGCATGTATATTTAATTTCTTCTGAACTATGTATTTATAAAAGAAATAATATTGAAAAATTGGTCTTTGTTGAAAGATGATGTCAGTTTAGGGCCAACATTCAACTTTATACCTAAAATTGTATGGAGGAAAGCGAATAGTTTTAAACAAATGTTTCAGAAGCAAAAATTTCCTTTTATTAGGAATTCAGGCATGATGCAATGTGAAAACTGCTCCCTCTGTTACATAATGGATGTAGGGAGCAATTTTGACATTAATGGATATAAAATTAATCTCAAAGGAAAGTTTAATTGCAACACTAAAGGAGTAGTTTACATAGCTAAATGTCAAGCCTGCCCATCTTTTTATGTGGGCAAGACGGATCAAAAGTTTAGAGAAAGGGTGTCGGAGCATTTGAGAAGTATAAGTCAGCATAAAGAAGAGAATGCGTTAGCTAGACATACAATATCGCATCCTGAACATAAGTTTAAATTTAAAATCATTCAACAAGTAAATCAGGATGTGAGAGGTGGACCTACTAGTTTATTACTAGAGAAGATAGAACTCTTATGGCAAATAAGGTTGAATGCTTATATGTATCCAGGATTAAATGATAAATGTTCGATAATGTGCCTACTGAAATTAAAAAGTTTAGAGAGATGAATGATCATCGTGTTTTGAAGGTGATAAGGATTGTTTATGTATATATATATTCATATTTATTAGTATTTACAATTCTATTCACATATTGGAAAAGTGTAATTGATTTAAGTGATTTTTTTTATTATTTTTAATTTTTAATATGCTTATTTGTCTATAAATGTATATATTTAAATGTATATTATTTATTACTTATGAATTGATTTATATATATTTGTAAGCTTTAGCCTGTTATTCGAGAGGCTTTGTAAAGGTAAATAGAAGAAAGTAGTTAATTTTAAAGTATAAAATATCATAGTTTATAACTGAAATAGAATTTTAGACTAGTGTTAGTTATATATATATTTATCGGAATATTAATATGCATTACAAATTTGAAGTATTTTAACATAGTTTTGTGTTTATATTCATGCACTTATGTTTTAAAGAAGCTGCTATCATAACGACAGATGCATCGCATTTCCTTTATAGGAATGTACATATACATATATGTATTTTACATATTTGGTATATTTTATATTTTGTTTAGTATAATTGGAGTCATATTTACATTACAATATTTTTATTGAATCAGATGTAATGACAGTATGTTTTAAGATGTACTTATTTAGTCAGGTATTTTAATTTTATAGTTAATATAGCTTTAAATGGTTTATTCATGCGCCTTTTTGGTGCCAAATTGATTTAAAGTTTATAAAAAGTTTGAAATGAATGGAGTGCTGATATTCTGAGGAAGTCCCACTATTAAGTGGAACGAAAAACGTTTATATTTTTGTGCGTTTAAAGTTATTAAAAGCGGTCGTTGTTTCAAAGTTCGACTTTCACTGGTGTTTTGTAACAATTTGTTTTAGGTTCAAGTGTTATTGTTAAACATGAATACTGCGAAGGTCAGTATTCGGAATTATTTGAAATTAACGTAAAGCTGTGCAAGTGTAACCAATGACTCCTGCACTTCAGTAACACTTATACTTCACTTGCGCTACCCAATGTAAGGTGCATGTCAATTCAAATCTCCATGTGCTCAAACATTCAAGACCCTCTTAAACAACCATACATGTATTTGTTTTCATGGGCAAACCCTCCTGCATCCCCTATGCAGGGGGGGGGGTGCTGTGCCTCCCCCATCCCCTGTAAACTATATATACCAACTCTGAGATCACAATACAATGAGGAAAAGAGTACATTTCCCGTTCTACACTGTACCACAATCTCCATTCATAATGTCGACTTCACATCAGTGAATGCATACTCACTTTCATTCAATTTCAGTAGAACAGTTTCAATTTGGAATTATGAAAACTTAAAAACATGCATTCAGTTAAAAGTTATTCGATATAATGCAATTCTACGATGTTCTTCGTGTTTCACTGTTGCAGTCATTACATTTGGGTTATCCTGCTGGCAGGTTGCCCTCAGTTGGCCTGAATTCCAAAGTCTTGGGTCCTGCGTCGGTTGCTGTCGCCTCTTCCCTGATGGTCAGGTCATCAGGGGTATAAAAGATGCAGCCGACGCCATATTATTTAGTCTTTCTTGCCGCGCGGTGCCCGAAGCAGAAGCAGTTCGCAAGTGCCGGTTGGCCGACTCCTGAGATTTTCGTGTTCGAGTTTCAGATCCGAAGTCTTCAGTAAAAACTAGGTACCCAGTTGGTGAAACTTTCTTCTTGCTCCAGACCGATGTCAGTAAAAGTTAATAATTGTATTTCTTGTGGGAAGCAAATACCTCATAAGGACTTTCATTTTTACTGTATTCCTTGCCTAGGTCCTGACCACGACGTTGCTAGTTGTCGGTTTTGTGCTAGATTTAACCAACGCACTATTAAGCGTCAGTACGATTTTGCATTAAGCTATTTTGGGCAAAGATTTAATTATACAATGTCGTCTGATAGACATCCAACTACTGGTGTTCACAAAAAAACGCAAAGAAAAAGAAAACGACAGGCAACCGAGGTCCAAAACCGACGACGAAGCTTCTAAGCAAGTCGCCAGTTCTCAGTGAGGCACATTCGCAGCCCCTGACACCCGCTACTAGAGTCGCAGGCCACTACCGACTCCCACATGGAGTCAGCCAGGCCACTGGAAACTCAAGGTATTGGAGCCTCGGACATTAATCCCTCAGATGGGTCCGGAGCCGCTGAGCAGGCATCGGCTTCTGAGGGTGTATTCAGACCTAAACAATTATATATAAAACCGACTTCAAAGACAAAGACTAAAACACCTTTAAAGGCAAAGAAACAAGTTCATCAGCCACAAGGGCAGGCCTCCATGCCCAAAAAACAGATGCTCAAAATGGTCGAAGACTTAATTACCTTGATCAGGGGTTCCCATCCCCCTCCTGATAAGAGGCCTAGGCAAGAGACAGACTATGAATCTTCAGATCAGGTTTCCATTTCTTCTGATCAGGAATATTCTCTTCTCCCCATGAAGATTCTGATGCTGAAGAATCAATTCCTTCAGCTTCTCGTCCTGAGGACTACTCTTTTGGGGAAACCCTGCATACTATGAGGGAGCACGTCCACTGAGAGAGCCAAGATTTTTCAAAATCTAAGAAAAGGCTCGGAGACTTCCTTTTACTACTTCAACACAGGCCTCTAGCTATTCCACCTGTGTTGGACATTGTAGATGATGTGTTCTCTGAGTCTAGTCTGACCCCTGACTCTTTACCTCCAGCTCCTGTTAAGTCGGACAGATACTACAGGGTCCCTGACTCTCATAAATTCCTTTTCAGATACCCTACTGCAGACCCAGAAACTATTTCTCAGGGTCCAAAAGGGGTCAAGGCTTCTACTGCAAAAAACCCTATCTCCTCTGATGGGGATTCTAGGGCACTGGATAGATGGGGAAAAAAGATTTACACATCTGCTATTTTGGCTATAAGGGCCTTAAATTGCCAGTTTCATGTGCTCAAATATCAGCAATATATCATGACACTGCTTAAACAGAAAATGATGGCAAATTCTGATTGTACAGAAAACAAAGAAATGCAGGATTTATTGCATGCAGCTGAACAAGTTGGAAAGCATACTTTGCAATGTGGGTTTGATTCACTGGAGGCCTCCTGCAGGGCCGCTGTTACAGGTTCTGTCATTAGGAGGCATGCTTGGTTAAAGGAACAAACTCTGCCCGGCTATGTTAAAGCAAAATTATTAGATGCTCCTTTACAACGTGATACCTTGTTTGGTGTTAGGGAAGAAGAGGTGTTAAAGAAAATGGAGGACAAAGCTAAATCTATGCAAACAGTCAAGGATTTTTTACAGGTACAGCCACCTAGATTTAGCAGACACTGGCCTACAAAGAATTGATCCTTTCCAGTCTCAGACAGATCTCAAAGGGGGCAGATCCGGACACCCTAGAGGCAGATCACAGCTGCAGGGATCCTACAGGCCTAAGAAGTGGAGTGCTTCTACCTCCAAAGGTGGAGAAGACAAAGCACAATCATACAGGAAACAGTCCCAATGACTTCCCTCTGCCTGCACCAAGCACTTATCTTCTGGCAGCACCCTTAGGGGGAAAACTAGCACTTTTTTCTCAAAATTGGCACATTATAACCCAGGACAAATGGGTTCTAGACATACTGTTACAGGGCTACAAGTTTCATTTCCATACCCTGCCAAGGGCAAACGGTTGGCCATACCTGCCAAAAAATCAATGGGCAGAGGCTCAAAAACCAGTCGCAGCTCTCATGGACATGAGGGCTATTCAACAAGTGCCACAGCAAGAGCAGGGACAAGGATTTTACTTAAGACTGTTCTTGGTACCCAGAAAGGACAAAGCATGGAGACCAATACTGGACCTGTTTATTCTAAACACTTTCCTGGATATACCAAAATTCAAGATATTGACCTTACAACAGCTTCTGCCATGCTGGGCAGCAAGGCTTGGCTCATGACTTTAGACCTAAAAGAGGCATACCTGCATGTTCCAATCAGGCAATCATGCAGAAGATACCTCAGATTCAAGGCTGGCTCAAAGCATTATCAATCCTCTGCACTGCCCTTTGGCTTATCTACTGCACCCAGGGTCTTCACAAAGTGCCTGGCACCAGTAATTGCTTACTGCAGACAAAGAGGAATACAACTATATCCTTACTTGGACGACTGCCTCATACAAGCAGAGAACAAGGACATTCTACTACAGCATCTGACGTTTGTGATAAGACTTTTAACATGCCTAGGGTACACAGTCAACAAAAAGAAATCAAAACTAGTACCCTCTCGAGATAATATTCCTGGGTGCAAGCTTAAATACAACTGCCCAGATGGCTTATCTCCCTCCAGACAAATAAAGACAACTGACTACCTATTTCAAGGAAATGCCAACAAAGGCCCAGTTATCTGCAAGAAAAATTCTGCAGGCTTTGGACTTCATGACATCCTGCATCTTACTAATTCCATATACAAGACTGCATATGAGGAAAATTCAATGGTACCTAAAAAGTATCTGGACACAACATTGCCACAGTCTGGAAACAATGATTACTCTAATTCCCTGCCTGCAACAGGAATTTTGATGGTGGACAAAGGCTTGTCACCAAAACAAGGGACAGCCATTCTCACTACCTCCAGCCAGGCAGAGCCTAACGATGGATGCTTCAGATTATGCCTGGGGGGCACACATGGCAGGAAGAGGCATTCAGGGCACCTGGTCCTCAAACCAAAAGCATCTACATATCAATCAAAAAGAGATGCTAGCTGTTCAAAATGCCCTGACAAGGACCTACTTCATCCGGGACAACTACTGATAAAGACAGACAACACCACGGTCATGTGGTACATAAACAAGCAGGGGGGCACTCGTTCTTATCCCCTGTGCAGACAAGCCATGGCTTTATGGGACACAACATTGACTTACCAAGTGCATCTGCAGGCACAATTCCTGCCAGGAAAGGACAATACTCTGGCAGACGAACTAAGCAGAAACCTCATGGATCCCCACGAGTGGCACCTGGATCCACAAGTCTTCAGCATGATAAAAAATAAATGGGGACACCCAGACATAGATCTATTTGCCTCCCCTCAAAACAATCAACTAAAAAGATTCTGCACAAGGACTTATCACAGACAAGCTTGGAAAGTGGACGCCTTGTCTTTCAACTGGACAAACCTATCAGTATATGCCTTTCCTCTACTGCCTCTCCTCCCCAAGGTACTCCTAAAGGTCAGGCAGGAGAAACCAAAAATGATTCTGATTGCTCCAGACTGGCCACGCCAGTACTGGTATCTGATCTTAAGGAACTTGTCCCAATGCCCAGCCTGGACCTTACCGCAAATACCTCATCTACTGTCCCAACAAAACAATCAGATTCTGCGCAGCCAACTCAGGACCCTAAACCTGGCAGCATGGCGGATAATGTAGCCATACAAACCACACCTCTCAGTAAAGCTGTGATAGATGTCATTTTAGAAGCCAGAACGCCTAATATTAGAAAATCCTATGCTGGGAAATGGAAAAGATTTTGCGCTTGGAACCAAGCTCAAAGAACTGATACAGCTGTTCCAAATATTCCCCAGATTTTACAATACTTAACTGAGATGCTGGACAAAGGCCTATCTTTTTCATCAATTAAAATCCATGCCTCTGCCATTTCGGCTCATTACAATACAGAGCCACCACTCTTTTCTCATCCTTTATTAAGGCAGTACCTCAGAGGAGCCAAAAACGTAAGGCCTCCAAGGAGAACGCCAATACCTGCATGGGACCTCAATTATATCTTGGAAAAACTCACCTTACCTCCCTTTGAGCCAGCTGCTACTGCAGATATAAAGTTCTTATCTTGGAAAACAGCTCTGCTCCTAGCAATAACTTCTGCAAGACGAGTTTCAGAGCTACAGGCTGTCATGTCTGTGGAACCCTTTATCATTTTTTATCCAGACAGGGTCTCTCTGAGAACAAACCCTACATTTATGCCTAAGGTGGTATCCAGTGTAGCCCTTAACCAAACAATTCATTTTCCAACTTTTTATCCAAATCCACAGAACATGGGGGAGAACATTCTGCATTCTTTGGACGTACAGAGACAACTTAGACTCTACTTGGACAAAACTAAAGTTTTCAGAAAAACAGAACAATTACTAGTGGCGTATACCACAGCATCACAAGGAAAGGCCATCTCCAAGCAGTCTATTTCAAAATGGATAGGTCACTGCATTTGATTCTGCTACTTACAGCATGGCAAACCAGTGCCTAAGGGCATTAGGCCACATTCAACCAGAGCTGCAGCCACTTCTGCAGCCTTTATCAGGGGAGTACCAACAAAAGACATTTTAGAGGCTGCTACTTGGAGTTCAGTGCATACCTTTACAAAACATTACAATCTGTCTCTTTACTCTAAATCCAGGGCAGGCTTTGCCACTGCAGTTCTGCTGGGCCTCTTAGCCACTCCTAATGCTGTTTAGCTGCAGCCCCCCCAACCATAGCTTTGGGACTCAACCCAAATGTAATGACTGCAACAGTGAAACATGAAGAACTTAGTACAGATGTTCTTCGTTTTCCATTGCTGCAGTCCTTACTATTGGGTATAGTCCGCGTCCAGTCGGCCCGAATACCAGAGTATAAGGCTGACGTCGGTCAGGGCGCATTAGACTGACGTCAGTACGTCAGGGTACTAATGCGCATGACCGACGTCATATCCTCAGTCTTTTTTGCTGCATGGTCCGATGCAGAAGCAGTTTTGCGAGTGCAGGTTGGCGTTCTGAAATATTTCCGAAACCGGAGTTTCAGACCGAAACAGAGTTGGCTAAGTACCCGTTGGGGAACATTTTGGTTTTTCTTGCCTCAGTATTTTACCGGATGTCAGAAAAAGTGAATAACTGTATTTCTTGTGGGAAACAGATACCTCATAGGGATTACCATACCTTGTGTATACCTTGTTTAGGGCCTGAGCACGACGTTGTTGGTTGCCGCTCTTGTGCTAGGTTTAACAAACGCACTATTAAGAGGAGGTTAGACTGTGCCAGGTTAGTGTTTGGGAAGCGTTGCAATTATAAAATGCCGCCGGATGCTCCGGCCGCTTCCCAAGAAGCGCAAGGACAAAACAGTGAAGCCTAGGGTTGATGAACCGGCAGTCCCGGACGTCGGTTCTTTAGAAGGCTCAGTGGAGCCAGAGGTTTTGCCAGGAGTTTCCATGGAGTCTCAGGCAGAAACTTTACTGTTACAGGATGTGCCTTCTCAGGAGGTAGGCCAGGCTGAGGGGGCTTCTCAGGTAACTGTTCTTCCCTCTCTTCCCAAGGTAGTTAGAGCCTCCCCTTCTGTTGCCAAAACTTCTTTGAGAGGTAGGCCTAGTTCAGCTTCAGTGGGGGTTTCTCCTAGCATTTCGGGTTCTGTACCTAAGAAACATATGCTTAAAATGGCAGAAGATTTGATTACTATGATTAGAGGTTCTATGCCCCCGCCTGATAAGAGGCCTAGGGTGGAACCGGAGTTTGATAGTTTTGAACAGTGTTCAGAGGCTTCAGAGTCTTCTGCGGAAGACTTGCAGGAGTATCCTACTTATTCTGATTCTGATGTGGATGATTCCACTCCTACAGCTTCTCCTCCTGAGGATTTCTCATTTTCAGAGACTCTGCATTCCATGAGGGAGCACTTTAAATGGGAAGGCCAGGATTTCTCTGATTCCAGGAAAAGGCTTAGGGAATTCTTGTTTTACCCCAGCATAGGCCCTTAGCTATTCCTCCTGTGTTGAATGTGGTGGAAGATGTTTTGCAGAGGCTTCCTGAATCCTGACTCTTTACCTCCTGCACCTGTTAAGCCAGATAGGTATTATAGGGTGCCCAAAGCTCATAAGTATTTGTTTAAGAGTCCTAGGCGGACCCAGAAACTATTTCTCAAGGGCCTAAAGGTGTTAAGGCTTCTGTGGTTAAAAATCCTGTTCCCACTGATAAAGAGGCAAGGGCCTTGGATAGGTGGGGAAAGAAAGTGTATACTTCTTCCACTCTAGCCATAAGGCGTTGAATTGTCAGTTTCACATGCTAAAATATCAGAATTATCTCCTTTCACAATTAAAATCTAAGGTGGATGCTTTGGCGGAAGGTATTGAGTGTAAAGAGTTGCTGGACTTGGTTCATGTGTCTGAGCAAGTGGGTAAGCATTCTTTGCAATGTGGTTTTGATGCTGTACAGGCCTCCTCGAGGGTGGCTGCTACTAGTTCTGTTCTTCGCAGGCATGCCTGGTTGAAGGATCAGAATTTAGCTGAGCATGTTAAGACAAGGATTTTGGATGCTCCTTTACAGTCTGATGTGTTGTTTGGATCGCCTGTGGAAGCAGTTTTAAAGAAAATGGAGGACAAAGCTAAGTCTATGCAAACTGTTAAAGATTTTTGCAGGTGCAGCCAAGTTTAGTAGAAATTGGCCTGCTAAGGGGTGGACATATCCTGCTTATGATTCCCAGTCTAGGGGTAGGTCTAGACGTGGTAGGGGCAGGGCTCAAGGTTCTTTTAGGCCTAGAACAGGGAGTTCACCTGCTCAGACTTCTGGTGAGGGCAGGGGTCAGTCCTTTCGTAAACAGACCCAATGACCTGTCTTTTCAGCTGCCAGTAGATTCTCGCCTGGCAGCTCCTTTGGGAGGAAGACTGTCTCTTTTCAAAGAAAATTGGGATTTAATTACTCAAGACAAATGGGTGTTGGATATCATTCACCACGGTTACAGATTTTATTTCCATACAATGCCCCTTTCAAAGGCATGCCAGACGTTCCTCCTCCACAAAGAAAGGAGGCTCACAAGCAAGTTTCTCAGTTACTCCAGATGGGGGCCATTCAGCCAGTCCCTGTATCAGAAAGGGGCCTAGGATTTTATTCTCGCCTGTTCCTAGTACCAAAGAAGGGGAACACGTGGAGACCAATTTTGGATTTATCTCTCCTCAACACTTTTCTGGACATTCCCAAGTTCAAGATGTTGACGTTACAACAGCTTTTACCTCTGCTGGGCAAAGATCACTGGATGGTAACTTTAGATCTCAAGGAAGCTTACCTTCATGTGCCTATAAGGCTAAGTTGCAGGAAGTATCTGCGGTTTGCAGCTGGAAATACACATTATCAGTTCTCTGCATTGCCCTTTGGCTTATCTACTGCCAGAGTATTCACAAAGGTTCTGGCTCCAGTGATAGCTTACTTCAGGCTTCAAGGAATTCAAATCTATCCTTACTTGGACGACTGCCTGATTCTGGCTCAAGAAAAGGAAGACCTTCTACAGCATCTGGAATATGTTATAGCAGTGCTAAGATGCCTAGGGTATTCTGTGAACGAAATAAAGTCCAGTCTAGTACCCTCTCAAGACATGTGCTTTCTGGGTGTGAGACTGAATACAGCAGCCCAGATGGCCTTTTTAACCCCGGACAAACAAAAGAGTCTGTCACTTTACTTCCATCAACTATCTCATCAGTCCGTGCTGACTGCAAGGACAGTCCTTCAAGCATTAGGGTTCATGGCATCTTGTATTCTGGTGCTTCCCAATGCCAAACTGCATATGAGGAAGCTACAATGGTATCTCAAAATGTATGGACACAGCACTGCCAGGATTTGGACACTGTCATTCAAATAATACCTTGCCTTCAAAAAGAATTCTTGTGGTGGGCTCAGGAATGTCACCTAAACAAGGGACTCTCTGTGACCCGCCAGAGGCAAGTCAGATTTTAACGACAGATGCCTCGGACATTGCTTGGGGAGCTCATCTAAATGGAAAGTGGATACAAGACAAGTGGCCTGCCAGACTACAGCATCTACATATCAACATGAAGGAGATGTTAGCAGTCCAGTTTGCATTAATGGCTTTCAAGGAGTTACTTCTTCCAGGGCAGGTGTTGATTCTAACAGACAACACAACTGTCATGTGGTACATCAACAAGCAAGGGGAACACATTCTTATCCTCTATGCAGGCAAGCAATGATTTTATGGGAGACTGCGCTAAGCTTGCAACTAACTCTTCAGGCAAGGTTTCTGCCAGGAGCACAGAACTCCTTAGCAGATGTGTTAAGCAGACAAATCATGGATCCCCACGAGTGGAAACTGGATCTTCATGTATTTCAGAAATTGACAGTGTCATGGGGAACTCCAGACATAGATCTGTTCGCTTCTCCACTAAACCACCAGCTGCCAAAGTATTGCACAAAGGGGTTTCATCACACAGCTTGGAAAGTGGATGCTCTGTCTTTCAGTTGGAAAAACCTTCATGTGTATGCCTTTCCACCTCTGCCTCTTCTTCCAAAGGTACTATTAAAGGTCAGACAAGACAGGCCAAGGATGATTTTGATAGCTCCAGATTGGCCTCGGCAACACTGGTACCCACTACTACGGAGTCTGGTAAAGAAGCCTCCATGGCCTTTACCTCTGATTCCTCATCTGTTATCTCAGAAGGACGGTCATCTGCTCAATGTCAAGCTTCACTCTCTTCATCTAACAGCCTGGCATATTCTGTGTTGAAACACAGCAGGTCTCAACTTCCTCAACAAGTTTTAAATGTGATTATGGAAGCTAGAAGACCTAGTACAAGGAGAGTGTACAGAAAAATGGAAGAGGTTTTTATTTTGGAGTACAGCAAAGAATTTGGAGATTTCTGAGCCTAATTTGAGTGTGGCTCTTCAATATCTTACTGAGTTATTGGACAAAGGTTTGTCCTTCTCTTCCATTAAGATTCATGCTGCAGCAATTTCAGCTCACTATGATTGTGACCCACCTTTGTTTTCGCATCCTTTGTTCAAGCAGTTTCTTAGAGGGGCAAAGAATATAAGACCCCCAATGAGCTCCTACTCCTGCTTGGGATCTCAATTTTGTGTTGGAAAAACTTACTCTACAACCTTTTGAGCCTGCAGCTACTGCTGAATTGAAATACTTGTCATGGAAGACTGCTTTTCTGTTGGCTATTACTTCCGCAAGAAGGGTGTCTGAGTTGCAGGCCCTTATGGCAGTAGAGCCCTTTTTGATTTTCCATAAGGATAGGGTATCATTACGTACTAATCCTTCCTTTATGCCTAAGGTGGTTTCTAGTGTGGCTTTAAACCAAACTATTCATTTGCCTACGTTTTATGCAGACCCTCAAAATAAAGGGGAAAAGATTTTGCACACTTTAGATGTACACAGGCAATTGCGTTATTATTTAAGCAGGACTAAGGATTTTAGGCAGTCTCAGCAGTTGTTTGTTTCTTTTGCTTTGAGTTCACAGGGCAAGCCTGTGTCACAACAAACTATTTCTAGGTGGATTGGCTTTTGCATTGCATTTTGTTATTCCCATCATGGCAAGGAGATTCCAGCTGGGATTAGGCCTCATTCCACTAGGGCTACTGCCACTTCAACAGCATTTCTAAGGGGTGGCAACTAAGGATATTTTGGAAGCAGCTACTTGGAGTTCAGTGCATACTTTCTCTAAGCATTATCACCTTCCTATCTACTCTAAGTCTAGGGCTGGTTTTGCCACAGCTGTTTTGCAAGGCCTGTTGTCAGCTCCTACTTCTTTATGATTTGCCAGCCTCCCTTACCTCTGCTTTGGGATTCTACCCAATAGTAAGGACTGCAGCAATGGGTAACGAAGTACATAGTACAGTTTTGTACCTACGATAAATGTAGATGTTCGGGGATTCCATTGCTCGAGTCGAATTTACCCTCCCTCCTGCCGCTCTGTGTGTAGGGGTGGTTGTGTAGGTGAGTTTACATGCTTATATTTTGTATATATTCTTGTATATATTGTACATGTTTTTGGTGCAGGTATTTTGGGACTTGTCTTTTTAGGGTCTTCTGACATCTGGGGCAAGAAAAGACTGAGGATATGACGTCGGTCATGCGCATTAGTACCCTGACGTACTGACGTCAGTCTAATGCGCCCTGACCGACGTCAGCCTTATACTCTGGTATTCGGGCCGACTGGACGCGGACTATACCCAATAGTAAGGACTGCAGCAATGGAATCCTCGAACATCTACATTTATGGTAGGTACAAAACTGTACTTTGTGTACACTTACCATAAATGTAGATGTTCGAGTGTATTCACTGTTGCAGTCCAGGTTACCCTCCCGCCATCCCCCTTATTTTTGCTGGAACTTATCTTTACTTCTCTAATCTATACAACCTAGGTGGTGTATTTGCTTATAGATGAAGGTAAAGCTTATTTTGGTGCATGTATGTTTTATTTACATAATTTTAGCCTACCTTTTTGGGGGCACCCGACATCTGGGGCAAGAAAAACTAAATAAAATGGCGTCAGCTGCATCTTTTATACCCCTGACGACCTGACATCAGGGAAGAGGCGACAGCAACTGACACAGGACCCAAGACTTTGGAATTCAGACCGACTGAGGGCAACCTGCCAGAAGGATAACCCAAATGTAATGACTGCAACAGTGAATACACTCGAACATCTACATTTATGGTAAGTGTACACAACTGTACTTTTTTATAGTAAACCATATATGTATATGTTTGTGTATATATATGTGTATTGTTTTTTCTTACAATGTTAAGTATTGCCCTAAGACCTTGTATGAGATCATAGACGGCAATGTCCAGTGGACTCTAATACACAGATCATAAATCCATATTATTTTTTAAACCCAGTAAGCTGTCTGCTCACCCTTGAGTTATCTGGCAACTTGTTCTATCTCCACTTTGCCCTTATATGAAGGTAGGTTCTGCCTGTTTTTTTTTTTTTTTTTTTTTTATTTGGACATGTTTTTTCAAGCTTGGTTAAGCCATGATTCCTTAATCCCACAGTCCTTAGTGTATAAAACCTGTATGGTTTCTCTAATTTAAGTATGCTACATCTGCTGTACATGCATAACACTGTTCCATGTTTTGTGATTGGTATAATTATATGTTTACAAATTGGCAACATAACATTTTCATCTTTAGATGAGAATGTTCTTAATATTGTTTTAATTGTAGAACAAACATTTCCATGCAGCCCTTTCCACATGTCCACTAAAACTTAAATGTGAAGTTGTTCAGTCTCGCCGTTCAGTCTTACAAATGGGTTCAGAGCCGATCCCTCGGCTCTGATGTCGGCCACTTTCACAAGTTCGAGGTTTTCGAGTAGCTCGAGGCCAAGTCCCTATCCCATGATGTTCTCTGCCTCACCTCAGATATAGTTTGCTGCTGCAACAGATCAGAGGTAGAGAGTGGAGCTTGGGCCAGTATTTACATTTTTGCTTTATTTAATCAAGATATTTTTACTAGAATACTATAGGCAGTGTGTGTTTTTTGCTAGTTTTCTATAGACTAATTACTTAGATTTTTGGTTCTTGTTTCTAAGAAAAAAATTTGTTTATAGAGCGGCTGCTCTTAGGCCTTTCATTGGCCGTGTTTTAGTTAGTCCCTAACCAGTTATCTTTTCTAGTGTCTTTTGTTTATAGTAGTTAACTGTTTATCTGTTAACTCTCTTAGCGGGCACTATATATATATATATATTGATATTTGCATTAATATTATGGCTGATCAAAAAGAGAAAGAGAGAAGTCAGGGTTTAAGAAATGCCCTAAGTGCGGACAAAAAATGTCCATTACTGATTTGCATGTGAGTTGTGTATACTGTCTGGGTGCAGTCCATCTTCAGGAGGACTGCTCCATTTGTCACTCGTTCAGCAGCAGGGTCTTGTTAGAACGTAGGAGAAAGCTAGTGGATAGAGGTTTGTTGAAACCAGATTTTCAGGAATCTCTTGATAAGGCTGACCAGACTTCAAAATCTTCCAAGGAACCTAGGTCTTTGAAAGCTTCTTCGGAGCTGAAGTCTTCTGCTCCGAAATTAGCTGAAAAGGTGCGGTCTCCAGTTCCACAGACCTCAGAACTGAGCACCAAGCAAATTTTTCGGAGCTGGTCCCCGTATTGGAGCCGATCTCCGAAGTTTTGAACTCACCAATTTTACAATCGGTGGCTTCATCCATCCCTTCGACGCATTCTTCGAGGAGCCTCTCCGATGTGGATGTGGACCGAGTGATGCAGAGGCTCCTCCAGAACCCGGCATTAGCCAAATTGTTGTCGGCTCCAGCCCAACCGGTATTGGAGCCGAAGATGTCCTTGCCTACTGTGTCTGCTCCTCCACCGAGCCGGGCCTTCGGAGCCGGAGGAGGTAGAACTGATGATCGTGGAACCCTCGGAGCCGAGCCTGTTCCAGTGCCATCGGCTCCATCGACTCAGACTACTTTGGTGACTATCGAGGAGTCTGGGAGCTGACACGCTCTGGTCGGCTCTGGGGGGAGAGTCGAACCGATGTATTGGTTCCGACCCTTCCTCTTGGAGCTTTGGGAAGGATGAGCTCAACTCCTTCCTCTGGTTAGGAGCCCACTGTTACGGTGCCAGGGAAGTTGCTGTCTTCTTCGGAACCGGCTGCTTCCTCACATCGGTGCAGAGGGGCTTTTGATGCCATGAGGAGAGTTATGTCTCCGAAGACACCCACTTCATCAGGGCCTACTTCCTCATCCCTGAAAGTGCTGCGTTCTACCTCTGCATCACAGGTCCCCTTAAAACGTAGAGACCTGGAGCCTCAGGTAGCCCCAGTGGGTGACCCATGTTCTACTGAGACCTCACCAGAAGCTCCCGCTGATGAGGTTCCCAGGAAGAAGCTTTGCAAGAGGAGGCATTTAGACTCCCCACAGGAGTCTGTCACATCAGACACTGACTTAGAGGAGTCAGAAGGGTCCTCACGGTCCCACTCGGAGGATATCTCTTTCACTGATATCCTAGAGATCCTAAGACAGAGGGGTGACTGGCAGCCCGTTAACCCTACTGATGATGAGTCGGTGCTTCTGAAGGCCTTTGGGTCTCAACCCTCCACCTCCTGGGTGACTCCACCCTTCGATGAATTAATGGAATTAGTTGCTCGAAGGGCGCCCCTGATACTGTGGAACCTGTCCCTTGGAGGCGCGACAAGTTTATTACCTCTCCACAGGACAAAATGTTTCTTAACCAAAGGAGTGCCGGTTGATGCCATGGTGGTGGCGGCGGCCACCAAGAAAGAGATGTCTGAAACCTCTT
The DNA here is from genome assembly GCF_019279795.1 of Protopterus annectens. NCBI lineage: Eukaryota > Metazoa > Chordata > Ceratodontiformes > Protopteridae > Protopterus > Protopterus annectens. The sequence goes on from NC_056746.1 coordinate 1,122,067,410, forward strand.
CCACTGTCCATCCTCCTAATAGAGATTCCAGGATTATGGTCAGGTATGGAAGACCCATTTTTAGTTCTGCAACTTTTGCTATGTGATCGCTAAACTATTTGACACACTTTACCAGACTTCAGAGAGATCTCCTGAAAGAGCTTGGAGATACTCTACAGAGTACTGCAGCTGAGGGTGTCCCTTATAAGGTGGCATCCCAGCTCAATACCCTTAACTCTATAGTTAACTCGTCCATGCATCTCATTTCTTATGAAGCTGATGGTACGAGCCAGGCAGCGGGTTCAGGAATAGCTCTTCGGAGACATTCCTGGATGCGCTTATTTGCAGAAGCCTTCAAGTCTTCCTTAATACCCTGTTTGATAGCTCATCCCTTTTCGTGCCTAAAGTCAAGGAGACCCTCACTAGATGTGAATAAGACAGAAAGACTCTATCTGGCTAGGAGTCTGTTTTTCCACCCCTACTAGACCTTACCCCAAAGTGCAAAAGGGTGGAAAAATGTGTTTCTGCAAGTCCCAAGGAGCCTTTCAGAACACACACAGTGAACCCCCCTCCAGGGGCAGAGGAGGGGCAACAATGGAAGACACTGCCCAGGTGGCAAAGGGGGTCCACAAAACCAGGGCGACAAGGGATCAGTTCTTTAGGAAGCCCTACCAGTGCTCCTGACAGGAGGCCTGCCTACCCTGCTCTGGAGACAGTTGGGGGTCAGTTGTCTTTGTAACCAGACGCCTGGCTAAAAATTACAAAAGACTCTTTGGTACAAAGCATTATATCCAGAGGATATTTCATTCCTTTCACAGAACCACCCTCCACACAAAAGAAAATCCCAGACGTTCCACCCAGTCTCAGGGATCAAGCAACCATAGAAATTCAAAGGTTGCTAAAAAAAAAAAAGTCATCCAACCAGTCCCAGTAGACCAGATAGGATCTGGGGCCTACTCAAGATTTTTTTTAGTTCCAAAGAAAACAGAGGACTGGAGGCCCATCTTGGACCTCAGCAAACTCTACACCTTTGTAAAGAAAGAGAAGTTCCGGATACAGTTGATACTTCTGTTTCTAGGAACAGATGACTGGATGTGCTCTATAGATCTCACGGATGTGTACTATCATATCAAAATGGCCAGACCATCCAGATATCACCTGCATTTCTGTCTGGGAGCCAGTCATTATCAGTTCGGAGCACTGCCCATTGATCTCACAACAGCCCCCAAAGTGTTTACCAAATGCATGGCAGTGGTTACGGCTCACCTGAGACGTCTAGGATTCAGAGTGTTTCCGTACCTGGATGACTGGCTCCTTAACTGCACCACCATGCATCAACTAATTCAATCCAGGGACCTCACTGTAAAACTGTATTCCCAATTAGGAATTACTATAAATTTCGACAAGTCTGCATTTTCACCATCGCAGCGTATTTCCTTTATAGGAGCAGATTTAGACACCACCACCGCCATGGTAAAACTGCCTTTGGAAAGAATTGTCATGCTTCGGCAACAGGCATCAGACATGGCAAAACACAAAGTACCAGCCTTTCAAGTTTTACAACTGCTAGGTACTATGGCAGCAGTTCTCATAGCAGTTCCTCTAGGGCGCATGCACATGAGAATACTTAAGTGGTTACTTTTCACCCACCAACAACTTCCAATATCATTCTTGATAGTCATTACAGATTCATGCAAAAAGGATCTACAAAGGTTGCTGACCAGCCATCATGTCACAGTAGGTCGCCCATCTGTTCTTCCCCTGCCATCAGCAACGGTGACCACAGACGCTGATAGGGGGGGGGGCTTTTTCAGGGAAGAACAGCCCAAGGTACCTGGTCAGAGACAGAGTCACAATTGCACATTAATGTTCTGGAGATGAGAGCAGTACTTTTGGCGTTGCAGTACTTCCAGAACTCTCTTCCTCTGGGAACGATTGCAATTCAGACCGACAACATGTCAGTAGTCTGGTATATCAACAAACAAGGGGGAACCAAATCTTATCCCCTATGTCAAGAGGCCCTAAGAGTCTGGCAGTGGGCTGTATCCACCGGGTGCTTTCTGATAGTGATGCACATCCTGGGGAAATCCAATGTGATCACGCACAAACTAAGCAGAGCTATTCTGATGCCACATGAGTGATCCCTCAAGAACAAGGTAGCGGAAAGGATTTTCCGCAGATGGGGCAAGCCTTGCTGCGACCTGTTTGCATCTCCCATGAATGCCAAATGCAGATGCTACTTCACCCTGAATCCCCCACCAGGGGAAAACCCAAGGAACTCTCTCATCCAACTTTGTCCCCTGGGACTTCTTAATGCATTTCCACACATTCCCCTAATTCCAAAATTTCTGCAGAAAGCCAAAGCCTTGGGAAGGACTGTAATTCTGATAGCTCCTTATTGGCCTCGACAGATCTGGTTCCCTTTCCTTCGACTCTACCAATTGGAGGAAACTTGGATTCTGGACCCAATTCCAGATCTGCTGACACATTCATCAGGGGCTCTCCATCCTTCACTTCACTCCCTCAAATTGACAGCTTGATTGCTCCGATTTCCAACATAGCCAGGTCCCACAACCTTTCCTTGGAAGTACAGCATATCCTTGTATCATCCCACAAGGACTCAACCAGAAAGTTATATGTCAGCAAGTGGAAGAGATTCACTTTGTGGGCTTCTCAAAATAATATTGATCCATATATCACTCCAATTGCTAGCATATTAAAGTTCTTTACTAAACTTTTTAATGAAGGTGCTGTGACAGCTACCATACATGTTCAATTGGCTGCAATTTCTAATTTTCACCTCGTATTGGAAGGCTCAAATCTTATGTCTCACAGGTTATGTAGAGCCTTCTTAAAAGGAACCTTATATCTTAGACCACCAGTTAGACAACCTTTCACTCCCTGGAACCTAAATTTTGTTCTATCTAGGATTATTCTTCCTCCATTTGAGCCTGCATCTTCCAACCAACTAAAATTCCTGTCTTGGAAAACCATTTTGTTGGTGGCCATTACATCAGCACGCAGGGTGTTTGAACTACAGGCTTTATCTATTAAACCCCCATACTTGATTTTTCACCCTGACAGTGTGCCTCTGGACTAATCCAACCTTCCTTCTAAAGGTATGTTCAGAGGCTAATTTAAATCAAACAATTGAACTTCCAACTTTCTTCAGTAACCACTCTAACAAGTTGGAGTATATGTTGCATAAACTTAATGTACACAGACAATTCAGATTTTATTTAGATAGAGCCAAAGAATTTAGAAAATCAGAACAACTTTTTGTCTCTCATTCAGATACCAAGAAAGGGCAACCTATGTCAAAAGTCACTCTTTCCAAATGGTTAACAGATTGTATAAAATTCACATATTCTTCAGTGAATCAACCGCTAGAACATAAAGTGAAGGTGCACTCCACAAGGGTTGATGTCCTTCAAGAATGCAACTGTAGTCATAACATATGGGTTGTCCTGCCTCAGGCAGCCCTCGGTCGGCCGGATTCCAAAGTCTGGGTCCGACGTCGGCTGATGTCGCATTTTCCTCCGACGTCAGAGCGGCTGGGGTACATAAGCATCAGCCGACGCCATTTTCTTCAGTCTTTCTTGCCGCGCGGTGCCCAAAGCAGAAGCATTTCGCAAGTGCCGGTCGGTCAGCTCCTGTATTCTTCGATTCCAAAGTCATTAAACCATTTTAATGCGGTTGTCCTTGCTCCTCAAGGTTTTTAGCCGCCCGGGCCAATTCCCGGCAGCCTGTGTATTCGCGCAAAGTTCTGGCTTGACAATGCCGTCGGAACTTCCGACTGAAATCCCACGCTTTTCAAAAGGATTTCTCGGGGCAACCGTCGGCACGGCGCCCTTTGCATTTCTAGAGCCCTTAACCAAAGGGTCCAGAAGAAGATGTGGTTCGGAAGTCGCAGCAGTCCCAGCCTGCTCCGGACAACCAGTCCTTCCTCGCGGGCAGAGGAGGACAGGGAGGGCGCCGCCCTAGAGGCAGAGGGGCTCCCAGAAACTTGGGTCCAGGAACCTTTCTCCTGAAGCGGCCAGCGCCCCGACCCTGGTTGCCCGACTGCTCTACTGTGTGGAGGCAGTCGGGGACGTTCGGGCACCTAGCGGCATGGGAGTCCATAACATCGGACCGCTGGGTTCTCCCAAATCATATCAGGGGATATCGTGATTCCTTTCCTTCACCTTCCAAGATGAAGTCCCTCCCAGGCATTCCACCCGGTCAAGGGAGGCTTTGGCAGAAATTGGCCATCTGCTAGAGAAAAGAGCCATCCAGCCGTTCCCCCAGACCAGATCGGATCAGGGTTCTACTCCAGGTTCTTTTTAGTGCCAAAAGCGGGGAACTAAGACCAATCCTAGACCTCTCTCTTGAATCTGGCAGTCCCCAAAGAAAAATTCCGAATGGTCACTCTACAATCTATTCTACCCCTTCTGGGGAGAAGGCCACTGGATGTGCTCGATAGATCTCAAGGGCGCGTGCTACCACATCCCTAATGGACAGAGCTCAGGAGGTTTCTCCGCTTCCGGCTGGGAGCCAGTCACTACCAGTTCCGGGTCCTTCCCTTTGGTCTCACCACAGCCCCAGGGTGTTTGCAAAGTACTAGCAGTGGTGGCGGCCCACCTGAGGCTTCAGGGGTGCAGGTCTTTCCCTACCTGGACGACTGGCTCCCTTACCGCCCCAACAAGGCATCTACTTCTCTTGAGACTCCTTTCTCCATCTTGCTCCATTTCTGGGCATCACAATAAATACAAACAAGTCCAACCTGGCACCCACTCAGCTCTTAGATTTCATAGGGGCCAGACTAGACACAAGGAGTTCTGAGCCTTCCTCACTGCGGACAGAGTTCTAAATCTGCAGCTCCAGGTGCGGAGCCATTCTCCATTCATGTTCTGTTCCAGCGGAGTTGGTCCTGAGGGCTCTAGGGTCCATGGCCCGTCGATAGCACTTCTTCCTCTTGCCAGGCTCAATATGCATTCTACAGTGGGCGCTCTTAGTACAGTGGTCATACCTTGCTCTCCCCATGCATCATCCCATAGCGATCAGCAAGGCTTGCAAGCGGTCCCTCTTGTGGTGGCTCCACTCCCGGATCTCCACGAGGGTCGCCCATTTTGTGCTTCTCCCCCTCTCGCCACGGTGACCACGGACGCCTCCGCCTCGGGTGGGGGCACTGCGGGCGGACAGTCCAAGGCACGTGGAGCGGTTCAGAGACCTTACTGCATATCAATGTTCTAGAGATGAGAGCAGTGCTCTTGGCGTTGCTAGCACTTCAGGACTTTCTTCCCTTGGGAACAATTGCGATTCAATGGACAATATGTCTGTTGTCTGGTACATCAACAAGCAAGGGGAACAAGGTCTTACCCTCTTTGTCGAGGCCATGAGAGTTTGGGAATGGGCAATCTCCACCAATCGCTTTCTCATAGCAGCACATTCCGGGTCGGTCCAACATCCTAGCGGACAAGCTCAGTCGCACCATTCTGACCCTTCACGGTGGTCTCTCAATTGTCAAGTGGCGGGCAGCATATTCGCACGGTGGGGAACCCCTTCATGCGATCTTTTGCTTCTCCCTCAAACACCAAGTCGACAGTTTTTTGGCTCTAATACCTCCTCCGGAGGTACCCCAAGAGACGCTCTGGTGCATGCTTGGCCACCCGGTCTTCTGTATGCCTATCCACCCTTGCCTCTGATGCTGCAAGTTCTTCAGAAAGCCTCGGGTGGGTTGCAGAATGATTCTCATTGCTCCATTCTGGCCTCGACAGATCTGGTTCCCCTTCCTTACCTCTCACTCGGTGAATCCTCCTTGGATTCTAGATCCCATTCGGATCTGATATCCCATCCATCCTGCATTCCTCCTCCCAACGTGGAGAACCTGAAGCGGTGCGCTTGGCTGCTCCAGTTCCTCTCTTGATAAGGACTCGGTATTTCTTCACGGTAAAGGCTATTTTGGGGGCGGGTCATTAACCAGCGACTAGAAAGGTTTACGGAAGCAAATGGAAACCTTACTGTGTGTGGGGCGGCAAGGCCTAGATCCTTCACGGTTCCTCTCCCTGTAGTGCTTGATTTTCTAACCTCTCTCTTTAATGATGGTGCCAGCAGTTCCACAGTCAAAGTTCAACTGGCGGCAATTTCTCACTATCACATTGGTCAAGAGTCTAATCCTCTTATGTCAGCCAAATTGTGCAAAACATTTCTTAAGGGTACTTTCCTTCTCAGGCCCCCTATAAAGCAAACAGTTCCTCCTTGGGACCTTTCTTTGGTCCTACAGGCCTTGACCGCTCCCGGTTGCGAGCCCGCGGCTACAGTGGATCTCAAATTCTTGTCCTACAAGACAGCCTTTTTGGTAGCCATTACATCAGCCAAGAGAGTTTCTGAACTTCAAGCTTTATCAGCTAAACCTCCTTACTTGGTATTTCATCCGGACCGTGTCTCCCTCAGGACCAACCCGTCCTTCCTTCCTAAAATCGCTTCTGAAGCAAACATCAATCAATCCATTAACCTCCCTGTTTTCTTCCTAAGTATGAAAACAAAGGTGAATATAAGCTACACTCACTAGATGTTCACAGGCAACTAAGATTTTATCTCAACAGGACAGCTGGTCATAGGCAATCCGACCAGCTGTTTATTTCCTTTGCAAAATTCAATTTGGGCAAGCCAATTTCTAAAGTTTCTCTGTCCGCTGGATTTCACAGTGCATTTTATTGGCTTATCAAGCGTCAGGAAGGCCCTTTTGCACGGGGTGTTCATGCCCATTCAACCGGTCAGTATCTACCTCGGCAGCCTTCAAGGCTAGGATTCCTCTAGATGATATTTGTGCAGCAGCCACGTGGGCTTCATCTCATACATTTATTTCTCACTATAAGTTGGATCTTGCATCTAGGGGTAGAGCATCCTTTGGCTCAGCGGTGCTCGAATATCCTTCCATGATGGCCCAAGATTCAGGTAGCTGGGGACTCTGTCCCACAGGTTGCAGACAAATGAATATCCTACTTCAGATTTAGAAGTTATGTACTCACCATAACGTTCCATCTGAGTAAGGGTATTCATTGTCTGCAACTCCTCCCTCTATCCCCTGGCCTTTCAGTTTCCTGCATATTCCTTGTTACCCTTTTGAGGGTATTGTTGCTTTGGCAAACTCGATCTGAGGTCATGAGGGTAGAGCAGGGCATTATGGGTGAGGGGAGGAGCTGAGAGCTTGGATCCATAGCTGGAAAACTATGCCGGTTCGGATCCGATATCGGATCCATAACCCACAGGTTGCAGACAAATGAATACACCTACTCAGATGGAACGTTATGGTGAGTACATAACTTCTAATTTCTGCAAGTCCCAAGGTGCCTTTCAGAACACACACAGTGAAACCCCCTCCAGGGGCAGAGGAGGGGCAACAATGAAAGACACTGCCCAGGTTGCAAAGGGGGTCCGCAAAACCAGGGCAACAAGGGATCAGTTCTTTAGGAAGCCCTACCAGTGCTCCTGACAGGAGGCCTGCCTACCCTGCTCTGGAGACAGTTGGGGGTCACTTGTCTTTGTAACCAGACGCCTGGCTAAAAATTACAAAAGACTCTTTGGTACAAAGCATTATATCCAGAGGATATTTCATTCCTTTCACAGAACCACCCTCCACACAAAAGAAAATCCCGGACATTCCACCCAGTCTCAGGGATCAAGCAACCATAGAAATTCAAAGGTTGCTAAAAAAAAAAAGTCATCCAACCAGTCCCAGCAGACCAGATAGGATCTGGGGCCTACTCAAGATTTTTTTAGTTGCAAAGAAAACAGAGGACTGGAGGCCCATCTTGGACCTCAGCAAACTCTACACCTTTGTAAAGAAAGAGAAGTTCCGGATAGTCACGCTTCAGTCGATACTTCTGTTTCTAGGAACGGATGACTGGATGTGCTCTATAGATCTCAAGGATGTGTACTATCATATCAAAATGGCCAGACCATCCAGATATCACCTGCATTTCTGGCTGGGAGCCAGTCATTATCAGTTCAGAGCACTGCCCATTGATCTCACAACAGCCCCCAAAGTGTTTACCAAATGCATGGCAGTGGTTACGGCTCACCTGAGACGTCTAGGATTCAGAGTGTTTCCGTACCTGGATGACTGGCTCTTTAACTGCACCACCATGCATCAACTAATTCAATCCAGGGACCTCACTCTAAAACTGTATTCCCAATTAGGAATTACTATAAATTTCGACAAGTCTGCATTGTCACCATCTCAGCGTATTTCCTTTATAGGAGCAGATTTAGACACCACCACCGCCATGGTAAAACTGCCTTTGGAAAGAATTGTCACGCTTCGGCAACAGGCATCAGACATTATGGCACAAAACAAAGTACCAGCCTCTCAAATTTTAAAACTGCTAGGTACTATGGCAGCAGTTCTCATAGCAGTTCCTCTAGGGCGCATGCACATGAGAATACTTAAGTGGTTACTTTTCACCCACCAACAACTTCCAATATCATTCTTGATAGTCATTACAGATTCGTGCAAAAAGGATCTACAATGGTTGCTGACCAGCCATCATTTCACAGTAGGTCGCCCATTTGTTCTTCCCCTGCCATCAGCCACGGTGACCACAGATGCTGATAGGGTGGGGGGGGGGGGCTTTTTCAGGGAAGAACAGCCCAAGGTACCTGGTCAGAGACAGAGTCACAATTGCACATTAATGTTCTGGAGATGAGAGCAGTACTTATGGCATTGCAGTACTTCCAGAACTGTCTTCCTCTGGGAATGATTGCAATTCAGACTGACAGCATGTCAGTAGTCTGATATATCAACAAACAAGGGGGAACCAAGTCTTATCCCCTATGTCAAGAGGCCCTAAGAGTCTGGCAGTGGGCTGTATCCACCGGGTGCTTTCTGATAGCGATGCACATCCTGGGGAAATCCAACGTGATCACGCACAAACTAAGCAGAGCTATTCTGATGCCACATGAGTGATCCCTCAAGAACGAGGTAGCGGAAAGGATTTTCCGCAGATGGGGCAAGCCTTGCTGCAACCTGTTTGCATCTGCCATGAATGCCAAATGCAGATGCTACTTCACCCTGAATCCCCCACCAGGGGAAAACCCAAGGGACTCTCTCATCCAACTTTGTCCCCTGGGACTTCTTAATGCATTTCCACACATTCCCCTAATTCCAAAATTTCTGCAGAAAGCCAAAGCCTTGGGAAGGACTGTAATTCTGATAGCTCCTTATTGGCCTCGACAGATCTGGTTCCCTTTCCTTCGACTCTACCAATTGGAGTAAACTTGGATTCTGGACCCAATTCCAGATCTGCTGACACATTCATCAGGGGCTCTCCATCCTTCACTTCACTCCCTCAAATTGACAGCTTGATTGCTCCGATTTCCAACATAGCCAGGTCCCACAACCTTTCCTTGGAAGTACAGCATATCCTTGTATCATCCCACAAGGACTCAACCAGAAAGTTATATGTCAGCAAGTGGAAGAGATTCACTTTGTGGGCTTCTCAAAATAATATTGATCCATATATTATCACTCCAATTGCTAGCATATTAGAGTTCTTGACTAAACTTTTTAATGAAGGTGCTGTGGCAGCTACCATACATGTTCAATTGGCTGCAATTTCTAATTTTCACCTTGTATTTGAGGGCTCAAATCTTATGTCTCACAGGTTATGTAGAGCCTTCTTAAAAGGAACCATATATCTTAGACCACCAGTTAGACAACCTTTCACTCCCTGGAACCTAAATTTTGTTCTATCTATGATTATTCTTCCTCCATTTGAGCCTGCATCTTCCAACCAACTAAAATTCCTGTCTTGGAAAACCATTTTGTTGGTGGCCATTACATCAGCACGCAGGGTGTTTGAACTACAGGCTTTATCTATTAAACCCCCATACTTGATTTTTCACCCTGACAGTGTGCCTCTGGACTAATCCAACCTTCCTTCTAAAGGTATGTTCAGAGGCTAATTTAAATCAAACAATTGAACTTCCAACTTTCTTCAGTAACCACTCTAACAAGTTGGAGTATATGTTGCATAAACTTGATGTACACAGACAATTCAGATTTTATTTAGATAGAGCCAAAGAATTTAGAAAATCAGAACAACTTTTTGTCTGTCATTCAGATACCAAGAAAGGGCAACCTATGTCAAAAGTCACTCTTTCCAAATGGTTAACAGATTGTATAAAATTCACATATTCTTCAGTGAATCAACCGCTAGCACATAAAGTGAAGGCGGACTCCACAAGGGTTGATGTCCTTCAAGATGCAACTGTAGTCATAACATATGGGGTTGTCCTGCCTCAGGCAGCCCGGTCGGGCCGGATTCCAAAGTCTGGGTCGGCGTCGGCTGATGTCGCATTTTTTTTCCCAGAAGCGGCTGGGGTACATAAGCATCAGCGGATGTCCTTCAAGAATGCAACTGTAGTCATAACATATGGGGTTGTCTGCTCCAGGCAGCCCTCGGGGTCGGCCGGATTCCAAAGTCTGGGTCGACGCTCTGCTGATGTCGACCTCCCGGCGTCAGCCAGAGCGGGGGGGCATCAGCCGCATCACGCCATTTTCTTCAGTCTTTCTTGCCGCGCGGTGCCCAAAGCAGAAGCATTTCGCAAGTGCCGGTCGGTCAGCTCCTGTATTCTTCGATTCCAAAGTCATCAAAAAAGCTAAGTACTTACCGTTGAGACCTTTTCTTGCCTCAGCCGATGTCAGAAATTACTGAAAAAGTTAACAATTGTCTTTCTTGTGGTAAACAAATACCTCATAAGGATTTCCACTCTTATTGTCTTCCTTGGCTTGGCCCAGACCACGACATCTCGGCCTGTGCAGCCTGTGCTCACTTCAACAAGCGCACTCTCAGGCGCCGGGCGGAGTTCGCTGAAGATTTTTTCGGCTAAAAATTTGCTACAATGCCGCCGCCGAACTTCCGACATCGCAAACTCCAAGCGAAAAGGCCGGGACCGACATCCTCGGCCCGAAAACCAATTTCCTCTGAGACGGTTTCTCCACGATTCGGATATCCGACGCCAGTTATTGATTTTCCTCCGATACGAGACCCCGAAATGCCGAGACCATTGCTGTAGACAAGGTCACTCCTGCACGTGGAGCTGCCAGGCCTCCTATGGCCATGTCTATTAAGGCCTACACTAGGGCTAAGGCAGCCAGCAAAACAAAACATCTTACTACTAAAACCTTACCTCAGCCTACTCCAGAGACACAAATTATGTCTATGGCTGCTGATTTAATTTCTATGATTAGAGGTTCACAGGCCCATCCTGAGAGGATCCCAGCCTCCTCCTGATAAAAGGCCCGGGTTGAACCCCTGACCCTATTCTGTCAGATGAAGATTCTGAGGGCTCTGTCCACTCTGATAGCCAGGAAGAGCTCTTCCAGACCTATGAGGACTCGGATGCAGAGGATTCCATTCCTCGGCCTCCCTCCTGAGGATATTTCTTTTGGGAAGTTCTGCATACCATGAGGGAACATTTCAAGTGGCAAGGCCAGGAATATTCTGATTCCAGAAATCGGACTTTCCTTAAGCCCCAGCACAGGCCTTTAGCTATTCCTCCTGTACTTGATTTTTGGATGATTTATATTCTGACTCTAGTGTTACCCTGACTCTCTTCCTCCTGCTCCAGCCAAGCCAGACAGGTATTACAGGGTTCCAGAAACACATTCCCATTTATTCAGGGCCCATTCTGCTGATTTGGAAACTATTTCACAGGGGCCTAAAGGAGTTTCAGCTTCCACCTCTAAAACTCCATTGCCCTCCAACAGGGAAGCTAGGTCATTAGAGAGATGGGGCAAAGGTTTACACTTCCACTACCTTATCTATGAGAGCTTTGAATTGCCTTTTCATATGTTACAATATCAGGATTTCCTGTTAGAAGATTTACAAAAACATTGGCCACCCTGATCCTTTAGACAGGAAGGCTTTGCAGGAAGCTGTACATAATACTCAGCAAGTAAGCAATCACTTCCTACAGTGTGGGTATGATGCACTGGAAGCTTCATGTAGGGCAGCTATGACGGGGCAGTCATTCAAGACATGCATGGTTAAAAGATCAACCTCTACCAGATCATGTGAAGGCAAAACTTCTGGATGCACCTTTGGAAAAGAACAAGCTTTTTGGTGCTAATGCTAAGGATGTGTTAAAGACCATCGTGGAAAAAGCAAAATCAGTTCAGACGGTGAAAGATTTCCTCCAGGTTCAACCCCCCAGATTCAGTAGGAATTGGCCTTCAAAAAACTGGTCCTTTCCTAATACAGAAAAGTTTCAAAGGGGTAAAAACAGACGTGGCCATGGAAGAGGCCAATACAGAGGTCCTTACAGGGGACGACAATGGCAGCCAGGAAACCAAAGAAGCGATGCAGGGGTTTCACCTGCCCCACAGCCTCAATCTCAATGACTTTCCTCTACTTCTGCCTACCAGGGAACAAATAGAAGCGAACAAATAGAAGCTCCCTTGGGCGGGAAATTATCTCTGTTTGCAGAAAATTGGCACAGACTGACAAAGGACAAATGGATTTTGGACATTATAGACCGTGGCTACAGGTTCCATTTTCATACCTTGCCAAGAAAACAAGGCATGCCAAACCTACCACCAAACCAGAGGGCAGAGGCTATCAAGCAAATCTCTCTGCTGACTCGGATGAAAGCAATAGAAAAAGTTCCACAACAAGAACAAGGCCAGGGATTTTACTCAAGACTGTTCCTTGTTCCAAGAAAAGAATCTCAATGGAGACCAATACTGGATTTGTCCGCATTAAACACCTTTCTCATAGTACCAAAGTTCAAAATGCTGACTCTACAGCAACTCCTTCCCATGCTGGGCAAGGGGTCTTGGCTGATTACTCTGGACCTCAAGGAGGCATACCTGCATGTCCCTATCAGACACAGCTGCAGAAGATACCTCAGATTTCTTGCAGGGCCACAGCATTATCAATTCTCAGCATTGCCATTTGGCTTATCTACTGCGCCCAGAGTATTCACAAAATGCCTGGCTTCAGTAATTGCTCATTGCAGGCTCCAGCGGATACAAATTTACCCGTACCTGGACGACTGCCTCATACAAGCGGACGACAAATTGATGTTGACAAAAAACTTGGACTATGTCATAAGATTACTACAAGCTCTGGGATACACAGTCAACTTCCAAAAGTCAAGACTGCAGCCATCCCAGCAAATAATCTTCTTAGGAGCCAAATTAGACACAGCCTCTCAAATGGCTTACCTGACAGAAGACAAGCAAGAGAAGTTAACTCGTTACTTCAAAGGTTTAGCAAAACTCACCCAGATGACTGCAAGGAGATTCCTACAGGCTCTGGGTTACATGGCATCCTGCATTCTCCTGGTTCCATTAGCAAGACTACACATGAGAAAGCTTCAGTGGTACCTAAAAAGCATTTGGTCTCAGCACAGCAACAACTTGGAGACAACCATACTGCTCATTCCATGCCTACAAAAGGAATTCCTATGGTGGGCCTCGGTGAGCCAAGCAAACACAGGTATGTCATTCAAAAAACCACAGATAACACAGACCATGACCACAGACGCCTCAGACCTTGGATGGGGCACATGGAAGGCAGGTGTATACAAGGACAATGGTCTCCAAAGGAAACACATCTGCATATAAACCAAAAGGAAATGCTGGCAGTAATGCATGCCATCGAGGCCTTTCAACACCAACTTCAGCAAGGCCATTTACTGATACGGACAGACAACACCACTGTGATGTGGTATATAAACAAGCAAGGGGCACCCACTCTTACCCCTTTGCAGACTGACAATGCATCTTTGGGAGAAATCACTGAGCCTAAACATCCAGTTACAATCCCAGTTTGTTCCAGGCAAAGACAATGTCTTGGCGGACAGCCTAAGCAGGAATTTCACAGATCCACACGAGTGGAGGTTACATCCGAAGATCTTCACACAACTCACTTGACATGGGGCAGGCCAGAAGTAGACCTATTTGCCTCTCACCTCAACCATCATCTACAAAATTCTGCACAAGGACATACCATCCAAAAGCTTGGAAAATAGATGCTCTCTCATTCAACTGGAACTTCCTAACAATCTATGCATTCCCACCTCTGCCAATGATGACCTCAGTATTACTAAAGATCAAAGCAGAGAGACCCAAGGGAATCATAATAGCTCCGGACTGGCCAAGACAACACTGGTACCCACTACTACAGAGCATATGTCACACCAGGAGGTGGGCCCTTCCCCATTGGTCTCTACTTTTGACTCAACACAATTTCAAAACAGTGCATCCAAACCTTCAGACACTGCAGCTAACAGCCTGGGAAATCCCATAAATAACCTCAACCTATCTCCCTCCAAGGAAGTTCAGCGGATACTAACAGAGGCTCGAAGACCATCCACCAGAAAGGTTTACTTAGCAAAATGGAAGAGATTCAGCAATTGGAATACCAGCAAGGGACATGATGCATCATTGTTGAACATCCCACTCATCTTGGAATATTTGGCAGATATCCTAAAGAACGGCCTCTCATATTCTTCCATAAAGATACGTGCATCAGCTATTTCAGCTAGATATAACACTGGTCCTCCTGTCTTTTCACACCCTTTGCTAAGGCAATTCCTCAGGGGAATCAAGAACATTAAGCCACCAAGAAAGGCCCCAGTACCAGCCTGGGACCTCAATTTTGTCCTAGAAAAACTGACTCTACCTCCTTTTGAGCCAGCAGCTACAGTTGACTTGCAGTTTCTCTCATGGAAGACAGCTTTCCTGTTGGCAATTACCTCAGCAAGAAGGGTTTCGGAACTACAGGCCCTAATGGCAATACCACCGTTCATAATTTTTCACAGAGACAGGGTTTCATTAAGGACCAACTCTACTTTTATGCCTAAGGTGGTATCTAGGGTTTCTTTAAATCAAGCTATTCATCTGCCTGCTTTCTTCCCCAATCCTGAGAATAAGGGGGAAAGACTGTTACATACCTTGGACATTCACAGACAACTTCGATGCTACCTGGACAGAACCAAGGCCAGTACGAAGTCTGAACAACTTTTTGTAGCTTACGCCCTTGCAGTCCAAGGAAAAGCAATTTCAAAACAGACAATTTCAAAATGGATTGGACATTGCATCAGATTCTGTTATTCCTTTCATGGAAAGACTGTTCCAGCCAATGTCAGGCCACATTCCACCAGAGCTACAGCCACCTCTACAGCATTCTTAAGAGGGGTGCCTACTAAGGACATTCTAGAAGCTGCTACATGGAGCTCCGTGCATACATTCTCCAAACACTACAATCTCCCTCTATACTCCAGATCCAGAGCAGGCTTTGCTTGCAGTCCTGCAGGGTTTGATTGCCACACCATCTTTTCCTAGAGCATTCCTCCTCCGCCAGCTAAGCTATGGTATTCTACCCATATGTTATGACTGCAGTTGCATTCTTGAAGGACATAGTACAGTTTTGTACCTACCATAAATGTAGATGTCCGATAGACATGCAACTGCAGTCGGATTTTCCCTCCCTCCATACCCCTCTATGCCTAGGGTCCACTCCTATCCCTGTTTCTCTTAGCTGGGGATATCTGTTATGGTGTATTTGTTTTATTGCTCGTTTATTTGTCTGGAATCCTGTTTTTGTCTTCCAATTTCATTACAGCCTTCCTTGGAGGGCACCTGGCATCTGGGGCAAGAAACACTGAAGAAAATGGCGTCGGCTGATGCTTATGTACCCCAGCCACTCTGACGTCGGAGGAAAATGCGACATCAGCCGGACCCAGACATTGGAATCCGGCCGACCGAGGGCTGCCTGAGGCAGGACAACCCATATGTTATGACTGCAGTTGCATGTCTATCGGACATCTGCATTTATGGTAGGTACAAAACTGTACTTTTCTACTTCTTCAGCTTACATGGCTAGACTGCCGTTAGACACAATATGTGAAGCTGCCACTTGGTCAAAACCACATACCTTCATTATGCATTACAAAGTAGATAAGGCCTCCAGGGACTTTGGTTCCACTGTCCTCAGGAATATACTCCCGTGAGCCACCCAGGATAAATGGTGCTTGGGACACTACCCATTTGTAAGAATGAGCAGCGAGATTGAACAACTTCACATAAAGAAGTTATGTACTTACGTTCCATGTGAGTTGTTCATCTCGTCTTCATTCTTACATTCCCTCCTTCCTACCCCCTCCAGGCTTCTCGAAGAACGAGTAAGAGATTTGGGGTCTAGTGGGTCTTTGTATAGGATTTCATACTCCGGCTGGAGTTACACTCTTGTTACTTATGTTGTATATATTGGGATCAGCAAACTAGATCTGAGGTGAGGCATAGAGCATCATGGGATAGGGACTTGGCCTCGAGCTACTCGAAAACCTCGAGCTTGTGAAAGCGGCCGACTCGGAGCCAAGGGATCGGCTCCGAACCCATTTGTCAGAATGAAGCCGAGATGAACAACTCACATGGAACATTATGGTGAGTACATAACTTCATTTTTTTGCCGCATTGCTATTCGTAGATCTTCAAATTTGTCACATACATCAGTAATGAAATTTAAACAGTACTGCAGTGCTGCCGACATCATCCTGATTGTGATTTATGCAGCTCTCATGTGTTCTGTGTCTTTGAAAAAGTCATTATGTCTAGTTCTTCTCACTTAAAAAAAAAAAAAACATAGTAAGTAAAATACAGGTGAAGTTCACAATGACAACTTGGAATCTTGGCATTTTATATTCCCTTTTAGGCCTTTATGTTAACTTCATCAGGCTTTTGCCACATCTCCATATTAAATACTTTGATGCTTTGAACTGTTTTGTAGGCTGCATTTTCTACTTGTGATGTAATTGAAGCTAACCGTGTGTGTTGTCCTCCCCTACTTTTAGATATACTAAAACCATAACTGACCCTTTTATAAGACATGTTTAGACCCTGTCAATAGTCACCCCCATTGCGAATATCTTTAGCTTCATTGAAACCTTAACTGACCCTTTTTAACATGTCCTTAGACCCTGGCAGTAGTCATTTTGTCTTTTTGGCAGTGTGGGGGCCCTTCAGTAAATCTGTTCAACTAGTGTATTTTATGATTCATAGTTTGTTACTAGGCTAATGACTCAGGGGGCCTTTCTAAGCCTAGCCAAGTTTTCCTGAAAGAATAATAATGTCTTGTTGGTTTGGGATTACTGATCAAGTCTTTTGAGTACTTGAATGAGGAAAGGTGAGTAGTGTAAAGCATTTACTGCTGCTTTTGCTTTTTGTGCAGTGATGCACTGGATAAGTTGATGGCATCAAGCTGTGGGCCCTTTGGGCCTGTATGGTTAGCGTAAGTAACATCAGTGCCAAATGTACCAGGGCACTGCTGTAGCTCTGTGATGAAATTAAGACCTGAGAATATGTGACTAGGAAAAGCCATTGAATTTGTGCTACCATGCATTGTACACTCCCTTAACACCATCATCTTTTCCACTGGTTCCTAGCTGTATGAAAGGGTATTTTCTACTAGCAGAAATGTGTACTGTTAATGGAGGTAAGCTGCATCTAATCTCCTTTGATAGACTGGCATGTGATCATAGTCCAAAAGTAGTCTTTTCTCTAGTACACGTCAGTGGTTCTGTCAGAGGACTGGAGGATGGTACAGTGGTTAAGGTGTTTACATTAGACACAAAATACAGGGTTTGATCCCCACCTTTGAAATGGAATTTGGCAAGGCATAAAATGGCCCACAAAGGCAGCTAGCTTAGTACTTACCTATGGAGCTATAATAAACTATATTCATACTCTGTGTTACATGTACCCATGTGCATCACTTTACACCTAGTACTATAAAATGAGATTCAGTTAAACTGAGCCAAAAGATAGTTTGTAAAGAGATCAGCCTGAAACCCTAGTTGGTCTTCCAGGGAAGTGACTAGACCTACTACTTTAGTTTCATCTGCAAGCATTGCTGACCAGCACCCTTCAGCTTTTGAGAAGGGTGACATGAATGCACTGAACAGGAAAGGATGCATGAGCAAGCTTAGTACTCCTTATTGTATTATTTGCAAAGTCTTGCTTTTCTGTCATTCAACCAATTGACAATCCATCAATTAATATATAGATTTTTAAAATGTTCTTCGTGTTTCACTGTTGCAGTCATTACATTTGGGGTAATCCTGCTGGCAGGTTGCCCCCAGCCGGTCTGAATTTCAAAGTCTTGGGTCCTGCGTCGGCCGCTGTCACCCCTTCCCTGACGTCAGGTTGTCAAGGGTATAAAAGAAGCAGCCGACACCATTTTCTTCAGTCTTTCTTGCCGCGCGGTGCCCGAAGCAGAAGCAGTTCGCAAGTGCCGGTCGGCCAACTCCTGAAATTTTCATATTTGAGTTTCAGAACCGAAGTCTTCAATAAAGCTAAGTACCCCGTTGGGGAAACTTTTTTCTTGCTCCAGACCGATGTCAGAAAAAGTTAATAATTGTATTACTTGTGGAAAGCAAATACCTCATAAGGATTTTCATTCTTACTGTATTCCTTGCCTAGGCCCTGATCACAACGTTTCTGGTTGTTGTTTTTGTGCTAGATTTAACCAACACACTATTAAGCGTTGGTATACTTTTGCTTTAAAGTATTTTGGAAGCAGGTTTAATTATTCTAAAATGTCGTTTGATAGCCATCCGACAACTGGAGTTTACAAAAAAACGCAAAGAAAAGGATAGAGAAAAACAACCGAGGCCCAAAACCGACGACGAAGCTTCTAAGCCAGTCGCCGGTTCGCCGGTTCTCTGGTTCTCAGTGAGGCGCTTTCGCAGCCCCTGACACCCGCTGCTTTAGAGTCGCAGGCCGCTACCGACTCCCACATGGAGTTGGCCATGCCGCTAGATACTCAAAGTATTGGAGCCTCGGATGCTAATCCCTCAGATAGGTCTGGAGCCGCTGAGCAGGTACCAGCTTCTGAGGGTGTATTCAAACCACACAATTTTTACATTAAAACGACTTCAGCTTCAAAGACTAAGGCAGCTTCTAAAGCAAAGAAACAAACTCATGAGCCACGTGTACAGGCCTCTGTGCCCAAAAAACAGATGATCAAGATGGCCGAAGACCTGATTACCTTGACCAGGGGTTCCCATCCCCCTCCTGATAAGAGGCCTTGGCAAGAGACTGACTGAATCTTCAGATCAGGTTTCTATTTCTTCTGATTCATCTTCTGAACAGGGATATTCTTTACCCACCTATGAGGATTCTGATGCTGAAGAATCTATACCTTCAGCATCCTCTGCTGAGGATTATTCCTTTGGGGAAATCTTACATACCATGAGGGAGCATTTTCACTGGGAAAGCCAATATTTTTCAGAATCTAAAAAGAGTCTCAAGGATTTCCTTTTACAACCACAGCACAGGCTTCTAGCCTTCCCCCTGTGTTAGACATTGTAGATGATGTGTTTTCGGAGTCTAGTTTGATCCCTGACTCCTTACCTCCAGCTCCTGTTAAGCCTGACAGATATTACAGGGTTCCTGACTCACACAAATTTCTTTTTGAAAACCCTGCTGCTGACCCAGAAACTATTTCACAGGGTCCCAAGGGAGTTAAGGCCTCTACAGCAGCAAACCCACCCCCCTCTGACAGGGATTCAAGGGCACTGGATAGATGGGAAAAAAATAGGTTTACACATCTGCAACTTTGGCTATAAGGGCCTTACACTGTCAGTTTCATATGCCCAAGTATCAGCAACATCTCATGGGATTGCTTAAACAGAAAATGATGTTAAATTCAGAATGTGCTGAAAACAAGGAAATGCAAGATTTATTGCATGCAGCTGAACAAGCTGGAAAGCATACTTTGCAATGTGGTTTTGATTCTTTGGAGGCCTCTTGCAGGGCCACAGTTACGGGTTCTGTAATTAAGAGGCATGCTTGGTTAAAGGAACAAAATCTGCATGATCATGTTAAAGTTAAGCTACTAGATGCACCTTTACAGCATGATACTTTGTTTGGTGCTAAGGCAGAAGAGGTGTTAAAGAAAATGGAAGACAAAGCTAGATCTATGCAAACTGTTAAAGAGTTTTTACAAGTACAGCCACCTAGGTTTAGTAGACACTGGCCTACAAAAAATTGATCCTTTCCTGTGTCAGACAGACCTCAAAGGGGCAGATCCAGATGCCCAAGGGGCAGAACCCAGGCGCAAGGTTCTTACAGGTCAAAACAATGGGGTGCTTCTACCTCCAAAGCTGGAGAAGATAAAGCACAAACATACAGAAAGCAGTCCCAATGACTTTCCCCTGCCTGCACCAAGCACTTATCTTCTGGCAGCACCCTTAGGGGGAAAATTAGCACTTTCACATTGTAACCCCGGACAAATGGGTACTAAAAACAGTGTCACAAGGCTACAAGTTCCATTTCCATACTCTGCCGAAGGCAAATGACTGGCCAGATCTGCCAAAAAAATCAATGGGCAGAGGCACAAAAACAAGTCTCATCCCTCATGGACATGGGGGCCATTTAACAAGTACCAGTGCAAGAGCAGGGACAAGGATTTTACTCGACTGTTTTTGGTACCCAGAAAGGACAAGGCCTGGAGGCCAATACTGGACCTATCTATTCTGAACACATTCCTGGATATTCCAAAATTCAAAATGTTGACCTTGCAGCAGCTTCTGCCCATGCTGGGCAAGAATGCTTGCCTTGTGACTTTAGACCTAAAAGAGGCATACCTGCATGTTCCAATCAGACAATCGTGCAGAAGACACCTCAGATTCAAGGCTGGTTCAATACATTACCAATTCTCTGCACTGCCCTTTGGCTTATCTACTGCACCCAGGGTCTTTACAAAGAGCCTGGCACCAGTAATTGCATTCTACAGACAAAGAGGAATGCAAATATACCCTTACTTGGATGACTGTATAGTTCAAGCAGAGAACAAGGACATTCTTCTTCAACATCTGGCATTTGTGAAAAGACTTCTTACAGGCCTCGGGTACACAGTCAACGAAAAGAAATCAAAACTAGTACCCTGTCAAGATATAACATTCCTGGGTGCAAGCTTGAATACAACTGCCCAGATGGTTTATCTCACGCCAGACAAACAAAGGCAACTGACTACCTATTTCAGAATTTTGGCAACAAAGTCCCAGTTATCTGCAAGAAAAATTCTGCAGGCTTTGGGCTTCATGGCGTCCTGCATCCTACTAATTCCATATGCAAGACTGCATATGAGGAAACTTCAATGGTACCTAAAAAGTGTTTGGACTCAACATTGCCACAGCCCGGAAACACTGATTACTCTCTTTCTTTGCCTGCAACAGGAGTTTCAATGGTGGGCAAAGGCTTGTCACCAGAACAAGGGACAGCCATTCGCATTACCCCCAGCCAGGCAGACACTAACAACGGATGCATCAGATTATGCCTGGGGGGCCCACATGGCAGGAAGATGTATTCAGGGCACATGGACCTCAAACCAAATGCATGTACATATCAATCAAAAAGAGATGCTAGCTGTTCAAAATGCCCTGACAGCCTTCAAGGACCTACTTTATCCGGGACAACGACTGATAAAGATAGACAACACCACGGTCATGTGGTATATAAACAAGCAGGGGGCACACATTCTTACCCCCTTTGCAGACTAGCCATGACATTGTGGGACACTGCTTTGACTTACCAAGTACATTTGCAGGAACAATTCCTGCCAGGAAAGGAAAATACCCTGGCAGACAAACTAAGCAGCAGTCACATGGATCCCCACGAGTGGTAGCTGGATCCACAAGTCTTTAGCATGATAACAAGGAAATGGGGATGCCCTGACATAGATCTATTCGCCTCTCCTCACAACTACCAACTACAAAGATTCTGCACAAGGACTTATCACAGACAAGCATGGAGAGTGGATGCCCTGTCTTTCAGCTGGAAAAACCTCTCAGATGCCTTCCTTCCACTGCCTTTTCCTCCCCAAGGTACTCCTAAAGGTCAGATAGGAGAAACCAAAGATGATACTGATTGCCCCAGACTGATCCCCGCCAGTACTGGTATCCAGTCCTAAGGAATTAGTCTTGTTACCCAGCTTGGACCTTACCTCAATTACCTCGTTTACTGTCCCAGCAAAACAATCAGATCCTGCACAGCCAACTCAGGACATTAAACCTGGCAGCATGGCGAATAATGTAGTCATACAAAAAAACACCTCTCAGCAAAGCTGTGATGGCTGTCATTCTGGAAGCCAGATGGCCTAGTACAAGAAAATGTTATGCTGGAAAATGGAAGAGATTCTGTGCTTGGAACCAGGCACAAGGAACTGATACAACTTTACCAAATATTCCTCAGATTTTGCAATACTTAACTGAGATGCTGGACAAAGGCCTATCCTTTTCATCAATTAAAATTCATGCCTCTGCCATTTCGGCTCATTGTAATACAGAGCCACCAATTTTTTCTCAGCCTTTATTAAAGCAGTTCCTCATTGGAGCCAAAAATTTAAGGCCTCCAAGGAGATCACCAGTACCTGCATGGGACCTCAACTATGTCTTGGAAAAGCTCACCCTGCCTCCTTTTGAGCCAGCTGCTACTGTTGATATAAAGTTTTTATCCTGGATAACAGCTCTGCTCCTAGCAATTACTTCTTAAAGATGAGTTTCAGAACAACTGGCTGTGGAACCTTTTATCATTTTTTATCCAGACAGGGTCTCTCTGAGAACAAACCCAACATTTATGCCTAAAGTGGTGTCCATTGTGGCTCTTAACCAAATGATTATTCTGCCAACCTTTTATCCAAATCCACAGAACAGGGGGGAGAGAATTCTGCACTCTTTGGATGTACACAGAGAGCTTAGATTCTACTTGGACAGAACCAAAGCTTTCAGGAAGACAGAGCAATTACTAGTGGCATATGCTGCAGGATCACAAGGAAAGGCTATCTCAAAGCAGACCATCTCAAAGTGGATAGGCCACTGCATTTGTTTATGCTATTCACACCATGGCAAGCCAGTGCCTAAGGGCATTAGGCCACATTCCACCAGAGCTGCAGCCACTTCAGCAGCCTTTCTCAGGGGAGTACCAACCAGAGACATTTTAGAGGCGGCTACTTGGAGTTCAGTGCACACCTTTACAAAGCATTATCATCTGCCATTCTACTGTAAATCCAGGGCAGGTTTTGCCACTGCAGTTCAGCAGGGCCTCATAGCCGCTCCTAATGCTGTTTAGCTCCAGCCTCCCAACCATATCTTTGGGACTCTACCCAAATGTAATGACTGCAACAGTGAAATACGAAGAACATAGTACAGTTGTGTACACTTACCATAAATGTAGATGTTCAAGTGTATTCACTGTTGCAGTCCAGGTTACCCACCCACCATCCCCCTTTTTTCGACGGATCTTATCTTTCCTTCTCTGATTTATGCAACCTATGTGGTGTATTTGCTTATAGATGACGGTAAAATTTATATTGCTGCATTTATTGATTTATATATGTAAAATTTGGCTACCCATTTAAGGGGCACCTGACATCTGGGGCAAGAAAAACTGAAGGAAATGGCATTGGCTGCTTCTTTTGTACGCCTGACGACATGATGTCAGGGAAGGGGCGACAGTGGCCGACGCAGAACCCAAGACTTGGAAATTCAGGCTGGCTGAGGGCAACCTGCCAGCAGGATTACCCCAAATGTAATGAATGCAACAGTGAATGCACTCGAACATCTACATTTATGGTAAATGTACACAGCTGTACTTTCCCCACTTCTGTAATGATGGAAATATAGCATGATATGGGAATAAATCAAAAGCTTTAGCAATGTCAAAGAAAATCACCAACAGGTAGGTTCTTATCCACTGCACAAACCACTTCTAGGTAGGATTAAATAAGATTAGTTATATCTGAACACCTTTGTGTAAAATCATGCTGATAGTTGTCTTCATATTTATTTTGTATTATGGATTCTATGATTTTTACCAATACTCTTTCATAACATTTTCCTGTACTGCTTGTAAGACTTATAAGTCTGAGGTCTTCCACCTTTAGGAGATATATTTGCTGCTTACACTGTAGTGGTGCATTCCCAGATGCCAGTAATTGTTGAAAGAGGTAGGTCAAAGGTTTGAATATACCTTCTTTGATAGTTACTGCAAAATACCCATTAAATATCATCAGGTCCTGATCATGTAGCCTCCTTTATTCTTAACATGTCTGATACTAACTTATATGTAATTATAGGGCAAAAAGAATTCATAATGCTGATCTGTTCTTGAGAAAGTATCTTCAAACCAGTCTGCTGTTACTTCTGAAGTAGTCCCATTGACTCTTAACATAATTTTCCCATAGTGTCCCTTCCTACACCACTTCACATAATTTAAAAAAATGTTTCTGTTTTCAGGAACATACTTCACCATTTGAAATCCTATTTTCTTGGTTTCTTTCCTGACAATACTTATCACCTCCCTGACACTTTGAAAAGTACATATTCCTTACCTTTCCTTTTTCAGATAAAATAATGCCCACATGTCCTCAACCTTCAATCCTTTAAATTCTTTCCACCAATCTCAGCATGAAAGGTTAGTGTTGATCAGTGTGTAAACAGCACTGTAGGAGTTCCTCCTTTACAGTACTGTTACTAATCAAATGCCGCAGTTCCAGCTTAACTGTACAATATATAGTGATCTGGGGTTGCTAAGGGAGCACCAGCCACTTGGACCAATACCTTTTCACCTTCAGAGGTAAAGTAACATCTGTGATTTTTACCTACCCTTGTAAGAGTGCCCTGCTGAGTGTGTGGGAGTAGGTCAACTTTTTTGATTTACTGGTAATTCTCATAGGAGATCTGTGAAAACGCACATGTTGGTTCTAGCATCTTCCCATGTATCATAATGGATTACAGTCCCTGCTACCTCAGTATTAGAACTAAGCTGTGTAGTGCTGTTCTCTGTTACTTACACCAAAGTGACACCCTCTTTGCTGTTTATCCTGTAGTTGTGATACAGCTTAACCTGTGATCTCATAGGGTTTAACTGGATCTCCAAACCATGTTTCATACCAACATGTGCTTTTCTAAGATGAAATAATAATTGTAACTTTGCAAATTTGTCATTTAAACTTCTTGCTTGCATATTATTAATCTAAAATTTCCTTCCTTACTATCGTTTTAATTTAGAATGTTTCAGGGTCCATTTAAAAAAAAACGTCTTCACTTTTTTGTACAATAAAACAAACTGCTGTAAAAGGAAATTAAATTAGCAAGAAATGGCTGTTTCACTTTCACACACTTCAAGATACCTTTGTTTCAATTCAACCTTTCTGTGAAACATGCCGCAGACTGATCAGTTAAAGTGGTGTGGTCGTGTTCAACACAGTGCCGCTCTGAAATGCGTAAGGATGGAGTAGAAATCTGGGGTGCTTTTTGTAGCTGTATTGTATTGTAGATTCTGCTTGCGTATTTTATCATGAATTCGGAAACGGAGACCAAGATTTTGCCTTTATACGTATGCATCATACTTTTTATTTCAGAGGTGTTTGCGGCCAGAATCTTGTGTTTTTCGTTGTGCGTGTATGTCATACTTAGTATACTGAAGTTAATAATTTGCAGGTGTTCAGCCTAAGTATTTATGTTGTTATTACATCAGAAGTAAAACTTTTGTTTTCAGAAACAATGAATAGGATTTTTTCATCCTAGGTATAAAACCACCCCACCACCACACCTTCAGACGCCAGTTTAGCAAATTACATTATATGATGCTGAAGTTGAATTTGTGTCTTTACACGTGGAATCACCAGCTAATTGCATTTTGTAGATGGACATTTCAATGTATAGTATTTCTTATAGTTACAGAGAGATGATCCTTGTCTTGTTTTACCATTTGGGTGCTCTGTTTTTGATATTCAGTTTGCAACAAGTGTTAGGTTGTACATTTTTTTTCTGACTGATAAACTCAAAAAATATCCAAAGCAAATATTTAGCATGCTGTAATGAAATGAGAACAAATAA